>NC_086451.1:486902324-487202324 GCF_028390025.1 Pseudophryne corroboree
CGTGTGTGTGTGTGTGTGTGTGACCCCTCTGGATATATCTCTATGACCCCTGTGTGTGTTACATCATCCATGTGATCCCTGTATCCTCCAGTTCTATGTATATTCTGTGTTATTCCTCTGCTAGTTACCAACCTGTCCAAATGATGAAACAGTGCAGTAATGTCAGCGCTATATCTATAGCTATATATCATATACATACATGTACACCCACATTTACTAGTGTGTGTTATCTCAGAAGCCAGTGACCCTACCAGTAATGTTTTGGGGTGTGAGATGAATCGGAAGTTGTTTTATTCCGTTATAATATTCCTGTATATACTGTTATTCATCCCTTCACAATCCCTGTATACCCTGTGTAACCCCTGGACGTGCAGGACCCTCTGTCCAGCCCCGGCCAGCAGTGTTTCTGTGTAGTCCTGCAACAGCTGGAGAGCCACAATGTGGCCAGGCCTGCTCTAACTGGTCGTGTGTCGCTGTCATGAGGGGTTTGCCATACAGTGAGGGCGCGTGCCCGAGGTGACCAGTGTTCTAGCGGCTGGTGACCCTCTCATGCTGCAGGTCCTCTGATTTCTCAGACATTGCTCATCTCTTATCACCCGAGAGTCACCATCTTTTCCCTTACTGGAGCGATCGGCAGCTCATAGGCCGCAGCGTATCAATGATCTTTCTGGTCTTTGGTGGGTAGGTGGCCATCCCCCCGCTGTGATATCAGACCCTGTGTAGTCCTGTCCCACACAGCCACATCTGGTTATACTAACCCAGGGGGCCATTTGCTGGCCAGTGTACTAGTGTGACGGTACCGCTCCACTTCTTCCTCAATCCTGACCCTGAGCATGTGCCCAAGACCAGGCGCAGAGTCTTGTCTACTGCCAAGTGTCCATATGTAGCGTGCAGGATAGTCTCTCACAGTGTCCTGGTCATTGCAGTGGCAGCGGCCATCTTTCTCTAGCAGGTCCATTTGGAAACTCCTGAGGGACTGTCCAGCAGCTCTCCCATTGGTGGTAGGTGCTCAGTCTGGTTATCTGGTGGTACAGAACTGCTGACCTATTGCCTCCGCCACCACCCAGCAAGTCTATGCCGCCTCAGACTGCTGACAAGAATATCACTGACGCCATCTTCACCCCCGCCCCCCGGTATATCTGACAGAGCCTTGGTGCCGCCCGCCGGTGTGCCAGTCCTCCAATATCCTGTAGCATCAGGCTTTGCTGTGACCGCGTTGTCCTTGCTCTGAAGAAACGCGCTCTGTGAGGATAGTTGTGTAACTGGTTGTCCACCGCCCACTTCAGCTCTGGGGACAGGAGGTTGTGACCGGGAAGCTGCATTCACTGAGCGTCAGCTCCCTGGGTGCAGCCTTCCTTTACTGTCCTGACGCAGGACTGTCATAGTCCCTCCATTGCCATACATGCCAGGACTAGTCTCCATTTTACATATTCCTAGGACTGTCTCCAGAGTCCAGTATAACTCTTCTTCCAAGGCCCCATGGTGGGAGTACTCCCTGTGGTATCTGTGGATCTCACCTCGGATACGTCCGTCTTTCCCAGTTGTGTACAGTGTCAGAAGTTCATCCTGTGGAGTCGGCATTTTTTAAGCAACCGCTTAAGTCCATTCATCTAGAAGCTGGAAACGCATCTTGACCATGTTATGCTCCTTGGGGGTACAGACGTGTATCACAAGCTACGCCAGCACTTCTTTAAGGTTCATGTCCGTCCATTGGCTCATTATCTGTCATCTGTCTCACAGCTCCGCTGTTTTCTCCTTCCCCTCAGTAACTGATGTAGAACAGGTCCCTGAGTACAGATCTGTCTGTAGGTAAAATAAATAAGTCACGCGGTGCTAGGTCTGGTGAGTATGGGGGGTTATATAGCACTGCAACCTGTTTCTCGGCCAAATACTGCGTCACAGAGAGCTGTGTGGGATGGCGCGCTGTCCTGGTGAAGGGTGAAACCATTTCTACAGCTCTGGCCTCTTTCTTCTGATTCTTTCCTGGAAAGGTTCTAGAACATTCTGTAGTAATGTTGAGTCACCTGTTGCACCTTCTGGTACCCAGTCTGCCAAATAACACCCTGATAGCAGAGAAAACAATAACATGGCTTTGGATTTGGTGTGAGGCGCTTTCTTCATTCATGGTGGTGATGGTGTCTCCAGTGCATGGACTGGCGCTGTCTCAGGACTGTGGTGGAAGATCCGTGTTCTTTATCTAAAAACCGCGAATCTGCTTGAATTTGTTCCAAACTGTCTGTACAAATTTGCATTCGCTGTTTCTGCTCGGCAGTGAGGCACCATCGTGGCATACACTTTTGTCATGTTAAGATGCAAAACAGTATCTATGTCGATGTTTCCCGTTTCTGCTGTAATTCCGATGCTGAGTCGCTGATCAAACAATTTTCCCAAATTTTCGTTCATCTTAACCATCCTCATGACCATTGCTAAATCTTTTTTGCCACTCAAGCACACATGCACGTGACCTACAATCTGCCCCGTAAGCCTCGCTTAGCGTATAGAAAGATTCAGTGAGCGTTTTGTTCAATTTAACAAAATTTTTTAAATGAACACGTTACTCTACTTTTGAACTACGCATTTTCACGCGGTGCACGGGAAAAACAACTTCACCTAACGCTGTGTGACAGCAATTGTTCTTTGCGAGAGTGGTGTTTATTTTTTTACAAGTACAGTCTCATTATTTAATAGACTCGTTATTTCTCTTATGTCCTAGAGGATGCTGGGGTACACATTAGTACCATGGGGTATAGACGGGTCCCTTGGGAGCCACTGGTACTTTAAGAGATTAATAGTGTGGGCTGGCTCCTCCCTCTATGCCCCTCCTACCAGACGCAGTTTAGAAAATGTGCCCGGAGGAGCAGGTCACAGCTAGGGGAGCTCCTAGGAGTTTTTCTAGTTTTATTTTTTCTGAGAGTGTTAGGTACAGGGAGGCTGCTGGCATCAGCCTTCCTGCTTCGTGGGACTTAGGGGGGGGGGGGGGTAGGTAGTGTCCAACTCTAGAAGTTAATGGTTCTCAATCTCCGCTGACAGGACACTGAGCTCCTGAGGGTGCTGATCGCAAGCCCACGAGGCGACCGCTCACTCCCACAGCACGGCCGCCACCCCCTAACAGAACCAGAAGATAGAGTGGTGAGTATGACGCTGGCGCCTCGGTAAGTGGGTCGCCGGTGGGAATGGCGGCACAAGGGTAGGAGCGCAGCTCTGATAGGCAGCGCTCCGGAGGGCTCATACGTGCGGCACTGTGAGGGGCACCCTGGGCCAGCGCAATACCCTACACTGATCACATGCTAACAGGGACTAATCCCACTGTTAGCAGCCAAATCACCTCAGGCCAGTATAATCTATTAAGGGCGGGAAGACGCGCCATTACAGGGGGCGGGGCTTCTTCCTCAGAGCGGATCCAGCACTCACCAGCGCCATTTTTCCCCTGCAGATCACACTACAGAGATGCTGACAGGGAGCGCTACCCTCCTCATAACTCCAGATATCCTCTGCGGTACCAGGGTGTATTAGACAGGGGGAGAGTGTTATATTTCACTGTGTAATCTATTGAGGTTATTCAGTCAGCGCCGGGCTTTTATCATAATAACTGCCCACTAGGGCGCTGTGTGGCTGCTCCTTATACTCTGTGACTCTCTGAAGGTACTCTGGGGGAAACTGTGTCTGACATTTTCCTGTGTGTGTGTGTGTATATATCCCACATTACCATGTATAAGGACTCCGTATCATGTGCTGCAGAGTGTGTATCTTCTCCTGAGGAGTCTATTCCATGTACTCAGGACTGTAATATACTGTCCCAGGCTTCTGAATCCGAACCCCCATGGGTGGTTTCTATTCGGGGAATGATATCCCAGATTTCATCTAGGGTAGCACATAATGAGACTGAAACACAGGTTTTAAGACAATCTGTAGAGGTTTTGGGGGTCATTCCGAGTTGATCGCAGCCAGCATCTTTTTTTGCTGCTGGTGCGATCAACTAATCTACACCTATGGGGGAGTGTATTTTAGCTTAGCAGGGCTGCGATCGCTTGTGCAGCCCTGCTAAGATAAAAAAGTTTCCATCCGCCCTCCGTTTGCCTGTACACGCCTGCGTTTTACTTACCACTCCTCGAAAACGTCCGCCAACGGACAGGTGACGCCACGGGACGCCTTCCTTCTGTCAATCTTCTTGCGGTCGCCGCTGCGACCGCTTTCTTCGTATCCAGCGTCGTTGCGGCGCGTGTGCGTATTCCAGACCCGTTCACACCGCAGCGAAGAACCCCTGCGTGCGAACAGGTCAGCATGACCCCCTTTGTCGTATTCAGCTCCCACTGCCTCCTCAAAAGCCCCTGGTATATACCCTAAAAAGCGTGCTCTTGCCCAGATAATGCAAGCTGACACGGACACCGACTCTGATTCGGGGATGGTGACGGGATATACGAGGGGGTGAGGCATCCCTTGCTAAGGTGGTGCAACTCATGATAGAGGCTATTAGGGACATTTTACACGTTACTGATAAGGAACCTGAGCAGGTAGAAGAGGCTTACTTTACGGACACTAAGAAATCCTCCCTTACGTTCCCTGCGTCTAAGGAATTAAACGCACTGTTTGAAAAATCCTGGGATAACCCGGAGAAAAAGTTCCAGATCCTGAAAAGGGTTCATTACTTTTCCTTTCCCTGTAGAGGACAGGAAAAAGTGGGAAAACCCCCCTGTAGTAGACGCTTCTGTATCTAGGTTGTCTAAGAGGGTGTTTTAACCTGTCCCTGGGTCCACCGCTTTAAAAGAGCTGGCTGACCGCAAGATTGAGACTACACTCAAATCATTACACAGCTACTGGTGTAGCTTTAAGATTCACTATTGCTTGTGCGTGGATTTCTAAGGCCATAGTAAAGTGGTCAGGCACTTTACTAGAGGAATTAGATTCTATGGATAGTGATATTGAATTGTTTTTACGTCACTTACAGGATTCTGCAGGTTTCATGGTGGAAGCCATGAAGGACCTTGGACATCTTAATGCGAGAGCTTCTTCCATGGCTGTCTCGGCACGCAAGGGACTCTGGCTACCGCCAATGGTCGGATGCTGAATCCAAGAAGAGTGTGGAGAACCTGCCCTTCACAGGTCAGGCTCTGTTTGGGTAAGCATTAGATGCGTGGACCTCCACGGCAACTGCAGGTAAGTCTACCTTTCTTCCCTCAGCTACACCACCGACTAGGAAATCTTATCCTACATTTACAATGCAGTCCTTTCGGTCCGCGAAAGTTAAAGTCCAAACCTCCTTTCTCTTTCTTTAGAGGAGGTCGGGGGAAAACCTGCACCCGTAGGTTCCTAGGAACAGAAACCTGGTTCGGTTTGCTCAAAATCCTCAGCATGACGGTGGAACTCCCAGCCTGGAGATCAGGCAGGTGGGAACAATACTAAGAAATTTCAGTCATCTCTGGGCGTCCTCATGCCTGGATCCCTGGGTACAGGATATTGTTACCCAGGGGTACAGACTAGCGTTTCAAGAACTCCCACCTCACAGATTCTTCAAATCAGGCTTACCAGCTTCGCTGACAGAAAGTGCTATCCTACAGGAAGCCATTCAAAAATTGCTGAAGTCAAATGTCATTGTTCCAGTTCCACCTCACCTAGCAAACAAGGGTTATTACTCAAACCTGTTTGTGGTACCGAAACCGGATGGTTTGGTCAGGCCAATATTGAACCTAAAGTCATTGAACCCTTATTTGGGGGACTTCAAATTCAAGATGGAGTCTCTGAGAGCGGTGATCTCCGGTCTGGAGGAGGGGGAATTTCTCTGGTATGCCTAGATATCAAGGATGCGTACCTTCACATTCCGATCTGGCCGCTTCACCAGGCTTATCTAAGATTTGCGCTACTGGACTGTCGCTATCAGTTCCAGGCACTGCCGTTTGGCCTCTCCACGGCACCGAGGGTGTTCACCAAGGTCATGGCGGAAATGATGCTACTCTTCCGCAAGCAGGGTGTGAACATAATTCCTTATCTGGACGATCTGCTAATAAAGGCGTCTTCCAGGGAGAAGCTGTTACATAGCATTGCTCCCTCAACTCAACTACTCCAGGATCATGGATGGATCCTGAATCTTCCAAAGTCACATTTGGAGCCGACAAGGAGGCTGTCCTTCCTAGGGATGATCCTCGACACGGAAGTACAGAGGGTGTTTCTACCGGTGGAGAAAGCGTTGGTGATACAAACAATGGTCCGGGATGTCCTGAAACCAGCCCGAGTGTCAGTGCATTCGCCTTCTGGGAAAGATGCTCCTACAAGGCTCTACAGTACGGAAGATTTCATGCACGGTCCTTCCAACTAGATCTCCCCAACAAATGGTTGGGTTCTCATCTTCACATGTACCTGAGGATACGTCTATTGCCAAAAGCCAGAATCTCGCTCCTCTGGTGGCTACAAACTTCTCACCTACTAGAGGGCCGCAGGTTCGGGATTCAGAATTGGATCCTACTAACCAAGGATGCAAGTCTCAGAGGTTGGGGTGCAGTCGCACAAGGGGAAAACTTCCAAGGAAGGTGGTCAAGTCTATAATCCATCCTCCCGATAAACATTCTGGAACTAAGGGCCGTGTACAATGGTCTTCTACAGGCGGCACATCTTCTAAAAGATCAGGCCATTCAAGTTCAGTTGGACAATGTAACGACAGTGGCCTATATAAACCGACAGGGCGGAACGAAGAGCAGGGCTGCATTGTCAGAGGTGACAAGAATCCTCTTCTGGGCAGAAAAACACGTGGTGGCGCTGTCAGCAATCTTCATTCTGGGAGTGAACAACTGGGTAGCGGACTTCCTCAGCAGACATGATCTCAATCCAGGAGAGTGGGGCCTCCACCCGGAGGTGTTCGCGGAGGTGACAGGTATTTGGGGTGTACCTCAAATGGACATGATGGCCTCCCGCCTCAACAAGAAGCTTCGGAGGTACTGTTCCAGGTCGAGAGACCCACAGGCAGTGGCGGTGGATGCCCTGGTGACGCTGTGGGTGTTCAAGTCAGTGTATGTGTTCCCTCCACTTCCACTCATCCCAAGGATTCTAAAACTAATAAAAAGAACAAGCGTTCAGGCGATCCTCATTGCTCCGGACTGGCCAAGAATGGCTTGGTACACGGATCTTCCGGAGTTACTGCTGGAAGATCCGAGGCCTCTTCCTCTTTGCGAGGACCTTCTGCAACAGGGGCCGTTCGCTTATCAAGACTTACCACGGCTACGTTTGACGGCATGGAGGTTGAACGCCAAATCTTAGCTTGGAAGGGTATTCCGAACAATGTTATTCCTACCGTGATACAGGCTAGGAAAGGAGTAACGTCTAAACATTACCATCGAATTTGGAAACGGTATGTGTCTTGGTGTGAATCAAAGAAGTTTCCTACGGTGTAGTTCCAACTAGGGCGGTTTCTCCTTTTCTGCAAGCAGGTGTGGATGTGGTCCTACGCTTGGGCTCCATAAAAGTCCAGATTTCGGCCTTGTCCATTTTCTTCCAGAAACAATTGGCTGCCCTCCCTGAGGTTCTGACTTTCTTGAAAGGGGTTCTGCACATCCAGCCTCCCTTTGTGCCTCCTACGGCACCTTGGGATCTTAACGTGGTGCTGCAGTTCCTGCAGTCGGATTGGTTTGAGCCTTTACAGGAGGTTGATGTCAAGTTTCTTACTTGGAAGGAGGTCATACTGTTGGCATTAACATCTGCTAGACGTGTGTCAGAATTGGGGGCATTGTCCTACAAGAGCCCCTACTTGATTTTCCATGAAGATAGAGCTGAGCTCAGGATGCGTCCGCAATTTCTGCCGAAGGTTGTGTCGGCTTTTCATATCAACCAACCTATTGTGGTGCCAGTGGCTACGGACTCCTCAATTACCTCAAAGTCCTTAGATGTTGTTAGGGCTTTGAAGATTTATGGGAAGAGAACTTCTTGTCACAGAAAATCGGACGCCCTGTTTGTCCTGTATGATCCCAAGAAAATTGGGTATCCTGCTTCTAAGCAGACGATTTCTCACTGGATCAGGTTTACTATCCAGCATGCTTATTCTACGGCAGGATTGCCATGTCCTTAATCTGTTAACGCCCACTCTACTCGTAAAGTGGGCTCTTCCTGGGCGGCTGCACGGGGTGTCTCGGCTTTACAGCTTTGCAGAGCGGCTACTTGGTCTGGGTCGAACTCGTTTGCTAAGTTCTACAAGTTTGATACTTTGGCCTCTGAGGACCTTAAGTTTGGTCAATCGGTTCTGCAGGAACCTCAGCCCTCTCCCTCCCGTACTGGGAGCTTTGGTACATCCCCATGATACTAATATGGACCCAAGCATCCTCTAGGGTGTAAGAGAAAATAGGATTTTAATTACCTACCGGTAAATCCTTTTCTCGTAGTCCGTAGAGGATGCTGGGCGCCCGCCCAGCGCTTTGTTTTCCTGCGGTTGTTACTTGGTTAACTACTGTTGTTCAGCCGTTGCTGAATTGTTTCAAACTGGTTAGCTTGGTTTTCTGTTATGTGTGAGCTGGTATGAATCTCGCCACTATCTGTATTTCCTTCTCTCGAAGTATGTCAGTCTCCTCGGGCACAGTTTCTAGACTGGGTCTGGTAGGAGGGGCATAGAGGGAGGAGCCAGCCCACACTATTAAACTCTTAAAGTGCCCATGGCTCCCAAGGGACCTGTCTATCCCCATGGTACTAATGTGGACCCCAGCATCCTTTACAGACTACGAGAAAAGGATTTACCCGTAGGTAATTAAAATCCTATATTTCATAGGTTCTCAAACTCTGTCCTCAGGACCCCACACAGTGCATGTTTTGCAGGTAACCCAGCAGGTGCACAGGTGTATTAATTACTCACTGACACATTTTAAAAGGTCCACAGGTGGAGCTAATTATTTCACTTGCGATTCTGTGAGGAGACCTGCAAAACATGCACCGTGTGGGGTCCTGAGGACCGAGTTTGAGAACCTGTGCTATATTTATATCTGTACTCGCGCGCGCACACCGCATACTGGGTGCAAAAGATCTGTCTGAAACAGGTGTAATCGTGTAGCCTGTGGCCCGCTTAATGGTATGTGTAGAATTACTTTGGCTATGGTAGCACAGTAAAGGCCCCCATACAGCTGAGGCGATCTGTCGAGGAATTAGGGAAATTAACCATGTTAAAAATGCCAGATTTGCCAATCCTATTTCCAATCAGGGAAATCAGGATTAAACCTGTTTAAAAATCCTGATTTCCTGATGCGACCAGCGGTGAATCAGACCATTGCCACAATCCATTGATTATGTATGGGGGCCTTAACTATCACACACTATGTATAGGATTATCTGCAGTAATGATTGCGTACACACTGTGTATAGGATTATCTGCGGTAACTATCACACACTATATATAGGATTATCTGCAGTAACTATCACACACTATGTATAGGATTATCTGCAGTAACGATCGCACGCTATGTATAGGATTATCTGTGATAAGGATAGCGTACACACTACGTATAGGATTATCTGCAGTAAGGATCGCACGCTATTTATAGGATTATCTGCGGTAATGATTGCGTACACACTATGTATAGGATTATCTGTGGTAACTATCACACACTATGTATAGTATTATCTGCGGTAATGATTGCATACACACTATGTATAGGATTATCTGCGGTAATGATTGCGTACACACTATGTATAGGATTATCTGAGGTAATGATTGCGTACACACTATGTATAGGATTATCTGCGGTAATGATTGCGTACACACTATGTATAGGATTATCTGCAGTAACTATCACACACTATGTATAGTATTATCTGCGGTAATGATTGCATACACACTATGTATAGGATTATCTGTGGTAACTATCACACACTATGTATAGTATTATCTGCGGTAATGATTGCATACACACTATGTATAGGATTATCTGCGGTAATGATTGCGTACACACTATGTATAGGATTATCTGAGGTATTGCTTTTCCCAAAAGCAATAAACATGTTAAACCAGATAGGACTGAGATAAATTGACAATTGGGAATGTCTTGGGTTTAGGAGTGCTCTCTTCGTTCTGTTCTTATGGTCTCTGTATATGCTTGCTTTTTAGTTTCGTTGATTGTTCATTGAACTATTGATGACAATAAAGTATTATTATTATTATTATTATTATTATGATTGCGTACACACTATGTATAGGATTATCTGCGGTAATGATTGCGTACACACTATGTATAGGATTATCTGCAGTAACGATCGCACGCTATGTATAGGATTATCTGAGGTAAGGATCGCATGCTATGTATAGGATTATCTGAGGTAAGGATCGCATGCTATGTATAGGATTATCTGTGGGAATGATTGCGTACACACTATGTATAGGATTATCTGCGGTAACTATCACACACTATGTATAGGATTATCTGCAGTAACGATCGCACGCTATGTATAGGATTATCTGCAGTAACGATCGCACGCTATGTATAGGATTAACTGAGGTAATGATTGCGTACACACTATGTATAGGATTATCTGCAGTAACGATCGCACGCTATGTATAGGATTATCTGTGGGAATGATTGCGTACACACTATGTATAGGATTATTTGAGGTAAGGATCGCACGCTATGTATAGGATTATCTGCAGTAACGATCGCACGCTATGTATAGGATTATCTGCGGGAATGATTGCGTACACACTATGTATAGGATTATTTGAGGTAAGGATCGCACGCTATGTATAGGATTATCTGCAGTAACGATCGCACGCTATGTATAGGATTATCTGCGGGAATGATTGCGTACACACTATGTATAGGATTATTTGAGGTAAGGATCGCACGCTATGTATAGGATTATCTGCGGGAATGATTGCGTACACACTATGTATGGGATTATTTGAGGTAAGGATCGCACGCTGTGTATAGGATTATCTGAGGTAAGGATCGCATGCTATGTATAGGATTATCTGCGGGAATGATCGCACGCTATGTATAGGATTATCTGCGGGAATGATTGCGTACACTATGTATAGGATTATTTGAGGTAAGGATCGCATGCTATGTATAGGATTATCTGCAGTAACGATCGCACGCTATGTATAGGATTATCTGCAGTAACGATCGCACGCTATGTATAGGATTATCTGCGGGAATGATTGCGTACACACTATGTATAGGATTATTTGAGGTAAGGATCGCACGCTATGTATAGGATTATCTGCGGGAATGATTGCGTACACACTATGTATGGGATTATTTGAGGTAAGGATCGCATGCTATGTATAGGATTATCTGCAGTAACGATCGCACGCTATGTATAGGATTATCTGAGCTAACAATCGCACGCTCACGTATTGGCCTGCATGTTTAAATGAGCCGGCACCAGCGATGAACGAGCGCGGAGCCGCGCATCGTTCATCGTTGGTGCCTACACACTAAAAGATATGAATGGTATCTCGTTAATTAATGAACGAGATCATTCATATCTTTCACTGGTATCGACCAGTGTGTAGGGCCCATTAGATGTGGGAGGGTTATTTTGTTTCTGTGCAGGCTGCTTTATTTTTACACTGCAAATTTGCTGCTGCGATCAGATCTGAATTAGGCCCTATCTGAGGTAATGATTGCATGCACACTGGCCCTCATTCCGAGTTGTTCACTCGTTGCCGAATTTCGCTATATTGCGATTAGTCGCTTACTGCGCATGCGCAATGTTCGCAGAGCGCATGCGCTTAGTTATTTTACTCAAAAGTTAGGTATTTTACTCACGGCATTACGAGGATTTTTCTTCGTTCTGGTGATCGGAGTGTGATTGACAGGAAGTGGGTGTTTCTGGGCGGAAACTGACCGTTTTATGGGAGTGTGTGAAAAAACGCTACCGTTTCTGGGAAAAACGCGGGAGTGGCTGGAGAAACGGAGGAGTGTCTGGGCGAACGCTGGGTGTGTTTGTGACGTCAAACCAGGAACGAAACAGACTGAACTGATCGCAGTGTAGGAGTAAGTCTGGAGCTACTCAGAAACTGCTAAGAAATTTCTATTCACAATTTTGCGAATCTTTCGTTCGCAATTCGGCTAAGCTAAGATTCACTCCCAGTAGGCGGCGGCTTAGCGTGTGCAATGCTGCTAAAAGCAGCTAGCAAGCGATCAACTCGGAATGAGGGCCACCGTGTATAGGATTACCTGAGGTAACAATCGTACACACACTATGTATAGGATTATGAGGCAACGATCACACTCTATATATAGGATTATTTGAGGTAACGATCACACGCACACGCTATATATAGGATTATTTGAGGTAATGATCGCACGCACACTGTGTATAGAATTGAAAATGAGAGGATGAGGTATGTTCCTGCGCACTCTCTTTGCTGCCCAGTGTAAGGTCCTATCCTGATGTGTCACCACACACCTATAGGAGACTAAATACACAAAAGAAAAGTGGGATAGAACCTGCTGTTGGCGCAAAGTTGGGATGATGATGGTGTTTCGCCGTGGGATCAAATGTCCAAAAGTATTGGTGAGGAAGTCCGTTGCTGCTCCTAAAACGTGTTCCTCGTGTGAATTATTTTCAATCGATGTTACATGTGGAGAGAACACAAATGTGTACAAGGGTTCAAAAGGGATTTCTCCCAATACAGTTAGTTCAAATGAGGGTGACTTCTCCCCGGACTCTCTGGACTATGGTGAAACGGGGAAGTGTGAAGGTATCCGTAAGGGTTCACCCTGGTGTTTCAAGATAGACGTGGCTCCTCACGTGTGCTTACTTTCATACATATGGAGAAAACCTATAAAGGTTTCTTTAAAGCCTCTAAAACGATACTCCTGGTGCTAAGAATGGGTGTACCCCAAGCATTCACATGCAGATACTTCTTAAAAGATGCTCACATCCATGCTTACTTCAACAGGCGCCGTACTTTCATGTAACGGTATCTTTATCTCAGCAGACTGGATGATCGTCCTCGTCCACTCCCTTACTTCGTATTTAGGCTCGGTGTAAAGCACAAAAACGAAGGGGTGTGTGAGGTTTCATACACATTTATTGTAAGAAAATCCGTATAAATCAATAAAAACAAATTCTGGACTGTATACCACAACAGACAATCTCATGGATGTTTTTCCGGGATATCTCACCGTTTTCCTGCTGATAGAGATGATTGGAGTGGTACCTCAAATCCTCACATGATCCAACGCGTTTCGACTATTAAGTCTTTTTCAAAGCAGGAAAACGGTGAGATATCCCGGGTTAACATCACTTTTTCTCACTGTTGGATTTTGCTGGAAAAACATCCATGAGATTGTCTGTTGTGGTATACAGTCCAGAATTTGTTTTTATTGATTTATACTGATTTTCTTACAATAAATGTGTATGAAACCTCACACACCCCTTCGTTTTTGTGCTTTACACCGAGCCTAAATACGAAGTAAGGGAGTGGACGAGGACGATCATCCAGTCTGCTGAGATAAAGATACCGTTACATGAAAGTACGGCGCCTGTTGAAGTAAGCATGGATGTGAGCATCTTTTAAGAAGTATCTGCATGTGAATGCTTGGGGTACACCCATTCTTAGCACCAGGAGTATCGTTTTAGAGGCTTTAAAGAAACCTTTATAGGTTTTCTCCATATGTATGAAAGTAAGCACACGTGAGGAGCCACGTCTATCTTGAAACACCAGGGTGAACCCTTACGGATACCTTCACACTTCCCCGTTTCACCATAGTCCGGGGAGAAGTCACCCTCATTTGAACTAACTGTATTGGGAGAAATCCCTTTTGAACCCTTGTACACATTTGTGTTCTCTCCACATGTAACATCGATTGAAAATAATTCACACGAGGAACACGTTTTAGGAGCAGCAACGGACTTCCTCACCAATACTTTTGGACATTTGATCCCACGGCGAAACACCATCATCATCCCAACTTTGCGCCAACAGCAGGTTCTATCCCACTTTTCTTTTGTGTACTGTGTATAGGATTATCTGAGGTAACAATCGCACACGCTGTGTATAGGATTATCTCTGGTAATGATCGCACGCACGCTGTGTATAGGATTATCTCGGGTAATGATCGCACGCACGCTGTGTATAGGATTATCTGAGGTAACGATCGCACACACGCTGTGTATAAGATTATCTGAGGTAATGATCACACGCACGCTGTGTATAGGATTATCTCGGGTAATGATCGCACGCACGCTGTGTATAGGATTATCTGAGGTAATGATCGCACGCACACTGTGTATAGGATTATCTCGGGTAATGATCGCACGCTATGTATAGGATTATCTGCGGTAATGATCGCACGCACGCTGTGTATAGGATTATCTGAGGTCATGATCGCACAGTGTGTATAGGATTATCTGAGGTAATGATCGCACGCACGCTGTGTATAGGATTATCTCGGGTAATCATCGCACGCACGCTGTGTATAGGATTATCTGAGGTAATGATCGCACAGTGTGTATAGGATTATCTGAGGTAACGATCGCACGCACACTGTGTATAGGATTATCTGAGGTAATGATCGCACGCTGTGTATAGGATTATCTGCGGTAACGATCGCACGCACGCTGTGCATAGGATTATCCGAGGTAATGATCGCACGCTGTGTATAGGATTATTTGAGGTAATGATCGCACGCACGCTGTGTATAGGATTATCTGAGGTAATGATCGCACGCACGCTGTGTATAGGATTATCTGAGGTAATGATCGCACGCACGCTGTGTATAGGATTATCTCGGGTAATGATCACACACGCGCTGTGTATAGGATTATCTGAGGTAATGATCACACGCACGCTTTGTATAGGATTATCTGAGGTAACGATCGCACGCACGCTGTGTATAGGATTATTTGAGGTAATGATCACACGCACGCTGTGTATAGGATTATCTGAGGTAATGATCGCACGCTGTGTATAGGATTATCTGAGGTAATGATCACACGCACGCTGTGTATAGGATTATCTGAGGTAACGATCGCACGCACGCTGTGTATAGGATTATTTGAGGTAATGATCACACGCACGCTTTGTATAGGATTATCTCAGGTAATGATCGCACGCACGCTGTGTATAGGATTATCTGAGGTAATGATCGCACGCACGCTGTGTATAGGATTATCTCGGGTAATGATCACACACGCGCTGTGTATAGGATTATCTGAGGTAATGATCACACGCACGCTTTGTATAGGATTATCTGAGGTAACGATCGCACGCACGCTGTGTATAGGATTATTTGAGGTAATGATCACACGCACGCTGTGTATAGGATTATCTGAGGTAATGATCGCACGCTGTGTATAGGATTATCTGAGGTAATGATCACACGCACGCTGTGTATAGGATTATCTGAGGTAACGATCGCACGCACGCTGTGTATAGGATTATTTGAGGTAATGATCACACGCACGCTTTGTATAGGATTATCTGAGGTAATGATCGCACGCACACTGTGTATAGGATTATCCGAGGTAATGATCGCACAGTGTGTATAGGATTATCTGAGGTAATGATCGCACGCACGCTGTGTATAGGATTATCTGAGGTAATGATCGCACGCACGCTGTGTATAGGATTATCCGAGGTAATGATCGCACGCACGCTGTGTATAGGATTATCTGAGGTAATGATCGCACGCACGCTGTGTATAGGATTATCCGAGGTAATGATCGCACGCACGCTGTGTATAGGATTATCCGAGGTAATGATCGCACGCACGCTGTGTATAGGATTATCTGAGGTAATGATCGCACGCACGCTGTGTATAGGATTATCTGAGGTAATGATCGCACGCTGTGTGTAGTATTATCTGAGGTAACGATCGCACGCTGTGTATAGGATTATCTGAGGTAATGATCGCACGCTGTGTATAGGATTATCTGAGGTAATGATCGCACAGTGTGTATAGGATTATCTGAGGTAATGATCGCACGCACGCTGTGTATAGGATTATCTCAGGTAATGATCGCACGCACGCTGTGTATAGGATTATTTGAGGTAATGATCGCACGCACGCTGTGTATAGGATTATCTCGGGTAATGATCACACACACGCTGTGTAGTATTATCTGAGGTAATGATCGCACGCACGCTGTGTATAGAATTATCTGAGGTAACAATCGCACGCACGCTGTGTATAGGATTATCTCGGGTAATGATCACACACACGCTGTGTAGTATTATCTGAGGTAATGATCGCACGCACGCTGTGTATAGAATTATCTGAGGTAACAATCGCACGCACGCTGTGTATAGGATTATCTCGGGTAATGATCACACACACGCTGTGTAGTATTATCTGAGGTAACAATCGCACGCACGCTGTGTATAGGATTATCTCGGGTAATGATCACACACACGCTGTGTAGTATTATCTGAGGTAACGATCACACGCACGCTGTGTATAGGATTATCTCGGGTAACGATCACACACGCTGTGTAGTATTATCTGAGGTAATGATCGCACGCACGCTGTGTATAGGATTATCTGAGGTAATGATCGCACGCACGCTGTGTATAGAATTATCTGAGGTAACAATCGCACGCACGCTGTGTATAGGATTATCTGAGGTAATGATCGCACGCACGCTGTGTATAGAATTATCTGAGGTAACAATCGCACGCACGCTGTGTATAGGATTATCTCGGGTAATGATCACACACACGCTGTGTAGTATTATCTGAGGTAACGATCACACGCACGCTGTGTATAGGATTATCTCGGGTAACGATCACACACACGCTGTGTATAGGATTATCTCAGGTAATGATCACACGCACGCTGTGTATAGGATTATTTGAGGTAATGATCGCACGCACGCTGTGTATAGAATTATCTGAGGTAACAATCGCACGCACGCTGTGTATAGGATTATCTCGGGTAATGATCACACACACGCTGTGTAGTATTATCTGAGGTAACGATCACACGCACGCTGTGTATAGGATTATCTCGGGTAACGATCACACACACGCTGTGTAGTATTATCTGAGGTAATGATCGCACGCACGCTGTGTATAGAATTATCTGAGGTAACAATTGCACGCACGCTGTGTATAGGATTATCTCGGGTAATGATCACACACACACGCTGTGTAGTATTATCTGAGGTAACGATCACACGCACGCTGTGTATAGGATTATCTCAGGTAACGATCGCACGCACGCTGTGTATAGGATTATCTCGGGTAATGATCACACACGCTGTGTAGTATTATCTGAGGTAACGATCGCACGCACGCTGTGTATAGGATTATCTCAGGTAACGATCGCACGCACGCTGTGTATAGGATTATCTCGGGTAATGATCACACACACACTGTGTAGTATTATCTGAGGTAATGATCGCACGCACGCTGTGTATAGAATTATCTGAGGTAACAATCGCACGCACGCTGTGTATAGGATTATCTCGGGTAATGATCACACACACGCTGTGTAGTATTATCTGAGGTAACGATCACACGCACGCTGTGTATAGGATTATCTCGGGTAACGATCACACACACGCTGTGTAGTATTATCTGAGGTAATGATCGCACGCACGCTGTGTATAGGATTATCTCAGGTAACGATCGCACGCACGCTGTGTATAGGATTATCTCGGGTAACGATCACACACACGCTGTGTAGTATTATCTGAGGTAATGATCGCACGCACGCTGTGTATAGAATTATCTGAGGTAACAATTGCACGCACGCTGTGTATAGGATTATCTCGGGTAATGATCACACACACACGCTGTGTAGTATTATCTGAGGTAACGATCACACGCACGCTGTGTATAGGATTATCTCAGGTAACGATCGCACGCACGCTGTGTATAGGATTATCTCGGGTAATGATCACACACACGCTGTGTAGTATTATCTGAGGTAACGATCGCACGCACGCTGTGTATAGGATTATCTCAGGTAACGATCGCACGCACGCTGTGTATAGGATTATCTCGGGTAATGATCACACACACACTGTGTAGTATTATCTGAGGTAATGATCGCACGCACGCTGTGTATAGAATTATCTGAGGTAACAATCGCACGCACGCTGTGTATAGGATTATCTCGGGTAATGATCACACACACGCTGTGTAGTATTATCTGAGGTAACGATCACACGCACGCTGTGTATAGGATTATCTCAGGTAACGATCGCACGCACGCTGTGTATAGGATTATCTCGGGTAATGATCACACACACGCTGTGTAGTATTATCTGAGGTAACGATCGCACGCACGCTGTGTATAGGATTATCTGCGGTAACGATCGCACGCTGTGTATAGGATTATCTGAGGTAATGATCGCACGCACGCTGTGTATAGGATTATCTCGGGTAATGATCACACACACGCTGTGTAGTATTATCTGAGGTAACGAACGCACGCTGTGTATAGGATTATCTCAGGTAATGATCACACACACGCTGTGTAGTATTATCTGAGGTAACGATCGCACGCTGTGTATAGGATTATCTGAGGTAACGATCGCACGCTGTGTATAGGATTATCTGCGGTAACGATCGCACGCTGTGTATAGGATTATCTGAGGTAATGATCGCACGCACGCTGTGTATAGGATTATCTCGGGTAATGATCACACACACGCTGTGTATAGGATTATCTCGGGTAATGATCACACGCACACTGTGTAGTATTATCTGAGGTAACGATCGCACGCACGCTGTGTAGTATTATCTGAGGTAACGATCGCACGCTGTGTATAGGATTATCTCAGGTAATGATCACACACACGCTGTGTATAGGATTATCTCGGGTAATGATCACACGCACGCTGTGTATAGGATTATCTCGGGTAATGATCACACGCACACTGTGTAGTATTATCTGAGGTAACGATCGCACGCACGCTGTGTAGTATTATCTGAGGTAACGATCGCACGCTGTGTATAGGATTATCTCAGGTAATGATCACACACACGCTGTGTATAGGATTATCTCGGGTAATGATCACACGCACGCTGTGTAGTATTATCTGAGGTAACGATCGCACGCACGCTGTGTATAGGATTATCTCGGGTAATGATCACACACACGCTGTGTAGTATTATCTGAGGTAACGATCGCACGCACGCTGTGTAGTATTATCTGAGGTAATGATCGCACGCACGCTGTATATAGGATTATCTCAGGTAATGATCACACGCACGCTGTGTATAGGAATATCTGAGGTAACGATCGCACGCTGTGTATAGGATTATCTCAGGTAAGTATAACACTATGGGTTAAGTGTAATAGCCTCTGAGTTTTCAGAGGAGTGACTGGCCATTTTTTTAAAGCAGCAATCATTTACAAGGCAACACTGGGCTGGCAAGAAATGACAACCAGAATCAGCCATTCCACAATTACCATAACAACCAGCACAACATGCATTGTAGGCGGTTACTGCCCAAGGTGCACAATTTGGCTATAACACCACAAAGGGTATCCAATTGCCTTCTAATTTGATTGCCCACCCGTTTGGATGATGGTGACTCTGCCACCACGTAAGGGTGGTACAGCCAACTACCAGTCAACGAAGGGGAGCACCTAAAGTAAATGATTGAGCCGGACTGGTGAATAGCCAACGATCAATCACCAGCAAAGACTACTATGAGGGAGGGTGAGAAGACTGGCACGCAGAAGCAGTGGGCACACACCTGGCTGGTATTGGCACTACACCTCGTTGGCCAAATCGGAATGACATTGTGCATATTGGGCAGTGTGTATGCCGATTGCGTGTTCCCACGGGGGGTAGCATGCAGTATCTTCAGGTCGCCTGCACTGCACGGCCAACCGGAAAAGATATTGTACGCGACCCAGTGCAGTGTAATGAAGGACAGAACGAGATTTATATAACATAATAGACAATGGGGTTTTAGTTCATATCATTACATTTAACCTTGCAGCCCCCATTACTATAATACTATGTGGTCTATTCATGAAGCAGTGAAAAGTGTGGAGAAGTGAACAAGTGGAGAAGTTGCCCATGGCAACCAATCAACTGCTTTTATAGTATGCAAATTATAAATGTTACTTCAATGCTGATTGGTTGCCATGGGCAACTTCTCCACTGGCTCACTAATCCACACTTTCCACTGCTACATAAATAGACCCCTATTTATGTGGAGAAATTTTACTTCATTATCCATCTATATTATATAATATTATACTTACCGTACTCTTACAACCATGTGACATGCAGGCTTGAATTAAGCCAGCCACAGAACCTGTGTAAAAATGATATATAACCTCTGCTCCGTTGTATCCGTGTTTCTCCCTCTTGTATTTATTGGTGTAAATGTGGCAGTAAGATGCGATCTCTCCATACTGTACTATATAGCACCCCTGCAACAGATACAGTATATACGGCACAGCCCCTGCTTATCACATGCGTGTGTTTGTATCTTTATTGACAATAATACATGAACCTTGTGAATTATAAGATGATAATATTCCTAAACATCACAGAGACGTTATTAGTGCATTGCTGGGTTATATGCACCCGGCCTCTGTCATTACATGTCACATAAGAGTTCTTACAGTTGGTTGTCTCTTCTTAGGACCTGGATAGACAGCTGTGGGAGCTGGAGAGACAGCTTGGGGAACTTAGACTGAGAGCTGAGAATGACAATGAGACTGGTGAGTTCTGTGAATACAGTTCATACATTGATAAATATGAGATACTAAGGTCTCGCGTCACTGTCTTTATCTCCTCTTCTTTTCCTCACATCATGTCACTGCCCCTGTCACATGCAGCCCTGTCCTCACTAACACATCACTCATCTCCTGATATACTCTGTGCTGCTGGGTGACCTGCTCCTCCTACTATATAACTCTCAGTCTGTGGCTTCCTGCTGCCTCCATTCCCCTTCTCACATCATGTCACTGCCCCTGTCACATGCAGCCCTGTCCTCACTGACACATCACTCATCTCCTGATATACTGCAGCCCTGTCCTCACTGACACATCACTCATCTCCTGATATACTCTGTGCTGCTGGGGACCCTGCTCCTCCCACTATATAACTCTCAGTCTATGGCTTCCTGCTGCCTCTATTCCCCTCCTCACATCATGTCACTGCCCCTGTCACATGCAGCCCTGTCCTCACTGACACATCACTCATCTCCTGATATACTCTGTGCTGCTGGGAACTCTGCTCCTCCCACTATATAACTCTCAGTCTGTGGCTTCCTGCTGCCTCCATTCTCCTTCTCACATCATGTCACTGCCCCTGTCACATGCAGCCCTGTCCTCACTGACACATCCCTCATCTCCTGATATACTCTGTGCTGCTGGGGATCCTGCTCCTCCCACTATATAACTCTCAGTCTATGGCTTCCTGCTGCCTCTATTCCCCTCCTCACATCATGTCACTGCCCCTGTCACATGCAGCCCTGTCCTCACTGACACATCACTCATCTCCTGATATACTCTGTGCTGCTGGGAACTCTGCTCCTCCCACTATATAACTCTCAGTCTGTGGCTTCCTGCTGCCTCCATTCCCCTCCTCACATCATGTCACTGCCCCTGTCACATGCAGCCCTGTCCTCACTGACACATCACTCATCTCCTGATATACTCTGTGCTGCTGGGGACCCTGCTCCTCCCGCTATATAACTCTCAGTCTGTGGCTTCCTGCTGCCTCCATTCCCCTCCTCACATCATGTCACTGCCCCTGTCACATGCAGCCCTGTCCTCACTGACACATCACTCATCTCCTGATATACTGCAGCCCTGTCCTCACTGACACATCACTCATCTCCTGATATACTCTGTGCTGCTGGGGACCCTGCTCCTCCCACTATATAACTCTCAGTCTATGGCTTCCTGCTGCCTCTATTCCCCTCCTCACATCATGTCACTGCCCCTGTCGCATGCAGCCCTGTCCTCACTGACACATCACTCATCTCCTGATATACTCTGTGCTGCTGGGAACTCTGCTCCTCCCACTATATAACTCTCAGTCTGTGGCTTCCTGCTGCCTCCATTCCCCTTCTCACATCATGTCACTGCCCCTGTCACATGCACCCTGTCCTCACTGACACATCACTCATCTCCTGATATACTCTGTGCTGCTGGGGACCCTGCTCCTCCCACTATATAACTCTCAGTCTGTGGCTTCCTGCTGCCTCCATTCCCCTCCTCACATCATGTCACTGCCCCTGTCACATGCAGCCCTGTCCTCACTGACACATCACTCACCTCCTGATATACTGCAACCCTGTCCTCACTGACACATCACTCATCTCCTGATATACTCTGTGCTGCTGGGGACCCTGCTCCTCCCACTATATAACTCTCAGTCTGTGGCTTCCTGCTGCCTCCATTCCCCTCCTCACATCATGTCACTGCCCCTGTCACATGCAGCCCTGTCCTCACTGACACATCACTCATCTCCTGATATACTCTGTGCTGCTGGGGACCCTGCTCCTCCCACTATATAACTCTCAGTCTGTGACTTCCTGCTGCCTCCATTCCCCTCCTCACATCATGTCACTGCCCCTGTCACATGCAGCCCTGTCCTCACTGACACATCACTCATCTCCTGATATACTCTGTGCTGCTGGGGACCCTGCTCCTCCCACTATATAACTCTCAGTCTGTGACTTCCTGCTGCCTCCATTCCCCTCCTCACATCATGTCACTGCCCCTGTCACATGCAGCCCTGTCCTCATTGACACATCACTCCTCTCCTGATATACTCTGTGCTGCTGGGGACCCTGCTCCTCCCACTATATAACTCTCAGTCTGTGGCTTCCTGCTGCCTCCATTCCCCTCCTCACATCATGTCACTGCCCCTGTCACATGCAGCCCTGTCCTCACTGACACATCACTCATCTCCTGATATACTCTGTGCTGCTGGGGACCCTGCTCCTCCCACTATATAACTCTCAGTCTGTGGCTTCCTGCTGCCTCCATTCCCCTCCTCACATCATGTCACTGCCCCTGTCACATGCAGCCCTGTCCTCACTGACACATCACTCATCTCCTGATATACTCTGTGCTGCTGGGGACCCTGCTCCTCCCACTATATAACTCTCAGTCTGTGACTTCCTGCTGCCTCCATTCCCCTCCTCACATCATGTCACTGCCCCTGTCACATGCAGCCCTGTCCTCACTCACACATCACTCATAATCTGATATACTCTGTGCTGCTGGGGACACTGCTCCTCCCACTATATAACTCTCAGTCTGTGGTTTCCTGCTGCCCCCATTCCCCTCTGTCTGTGGTCACATGGAGCCCTGTCCTCACTGACACATCAGTCACTAGATTAGGGCAACTCCCCTGAAATATTCTGTGCTGCTGTGAGCATAACCACCATCAGATTGGCAATAGTTCTCCCCTCCCCCACGCTGAAGTTGGGAGATGATGGGCGATCAGATGATGAAGACTGAAGGCTTTGTTACCCCAGAAAAATGCACCTTTGTCCCGTTACCCCTGTAAATGCGTTATCTGGGAGGACTGTACGGAGCCGCGCAGTATGTGGCATAGATGAAGCGTAGCGATGGCGTTACAGGGTAGAGTTTAATGTTCCGGTTGTTAAACATACAGCGGGTATACAGTGTGTTCCTGTCCCTGTCGGGGGGCTGGGAGGTTTGTAAAGGTGTCATTGGAGTTACCTGGGGGAACTGCTGATGCCTCGGAATCCTGCTCGACAGACCGGATCCATCAGATCAGCCAGCCGGCGCGGCGTTCTCATCACACAGGACGTGCTGGAATTAATTTCTGCTGATGCTGCCTGTCCGCATAGATAGTAAATACAAGCGTCTGCCGTCCAGTACTATGCTGTTATCTTTATATCACCCGCTCCCTGTCCTGTCCTATCATGTCTCATATCCCTGCTTTCTGTGTGTATATTATACGTACTTTCCCTGATCCTATCATGTCTGATGTCCCTGCTTTCTGTGTGTATATTATATGTACTTTACCTGATATCCCTGCTTTCTGTGTGTATATTATACGTACTTTCCCTGATCCTATCATGTTTGATATCCCTGCTTTCTGTGTGTATATTATATGTACTTTCCCTGATCCTATCATGTTTGATATCCCTGCTTTCTGTGTGTATATTATATGTACTTTACCTGATATCCCTGCTTTCTGTGTGTATATTGTATGTACTTTCCCTGATCCTATCATGTCTCATATCCCATCTTTCTGTGTGTGTATATTATACGTACTTTCCCTGATCCTATCATGTCTGATATCCCTGCTTTCTGTGTGTATATTATATGTACATTCCCTGATATCACTGCTTTCTGTGTGTATATTATATGTACATTCCCTGATATCCCTGCTTTCTGTGTGTATATTATATGTACATTCCCTGATCCTATCATGTCTGATATCCCTGCTTTCTGTGTGTGTATATTATACGTACATTCCCTGATATCCCTGCTTTCTGTGTGTATATTATATGTACATTCCCTGATATCCCTGCTTTCTGTGTGTGTATTATATGTACTTTCCCTGATCCTATCATGTCTGATATCCCTGCTTTCTGTGTGTTTATTATACGTACATTCCCTGATATCCCTGCTTTCTGTGTGTATATTATATGTACTTTCCCTGATATCCTTGCTTTCTATGTGTATATTATATGTACATTCCCTGATCCTATCATGTCTGATATCCCTGCTTTCTGTGTGTGTATATTATACGTACATTCCCTGATATCCCTGCTTTCTGTGTGTATATTATATGTACATTCCCTGATATCCCTGCTTTCTGTGTGTGTATTATATGTACTTTCCCTGATCCTATCATGTCTGATATCCCTGCTTTCTGTGTGTTTATTATACGTACATTCCCTGATATCCCTGCTTTCTGTGTGTATATTATATGTACTTTCCCTGATATCCTTGCTTTCTATGTGTATATTATATGTACATTCCATGATCCTATCATGTCTCATATCCCTGCTTTCTGTGTGTATATTGGCCCTCATTCCGAGTTGTTCGCTCGCAAGCTGCTTTTAGCAGCTTTGCACACGCTAAGCCGCCGCCTACTGGGAGTGAATCTTAGCTTATCAAAATTGCGAACGAAAGATTAGCAATATTGCGAAAAGACTTCTCTGTGCAGTTTCTGAGTAGCTCGAGACTTACTCTTCCAGTGCGATCAGTTCAGTGCTTGTCGTTCCTGGTTTGACGTCGCAAACACACCCAGCGTTCGCCCAGACACTCCTCCGTTTCTCTAGCCACTCCCGCGTTTTTCCCAGAAACGGTAGAGTTTTTTCACACACTCCCATAAAACGGCCAGTTTCCGCCCAGAAACACCCACTTCCTGTCAATCACACTCCGATCACCAGAACGAAGAAAAAAACTCGTAATGCCGTGAGTAAAATACCTAACTGCATAGCAAATTTGCTTGGCGCAGTCGCAGTGCGAACATTGCGCATGCGCAATTAGCGGAAAATCGCTGCGATGCGAAGAAAATTACCGAGCAAACAACTCGGAATGACCACCATTATACGTAAATTCCCTGATCCTTTCATGTCTGATATCCCTCCTTTCTGTGTGTATATTATATGTACATTTCCTGATCCTATCATGTCTGATGTCCCTGCTTTTTGTTATATGTACATTCCCTGATGTCCCTGCTTTGTGTGTATATTATACGTACTTTCCCTGATCCTATCATGTCTGATTTCCCTCCTTTCTGTGTGTGTATATTATATGTACATTCCCTGATCCTATCATGTCTGATGTCCCTGCTTTCTGTGTGTATATTATACGTACATTCCCTGATCCTTTCATGTCTGATGTCCCTGCTTTCTGTGTGTATATTAGATGTACATTCCCTGATCCTATCATGTCTGATGTCCCTGCTTTCTGTGTGTATATTATATGTACATTCCCTGATCCTTTCATGTCTGATGTCCTTGCTTTCTGTGTGTATATTAGATGTACATTCCCTGATATCCCTGCTTTCTGTGTGTATATTATATGTACATTCCCTGATCCTATCATGTCTGATGTCCCTCCTTTCTGTGTGTATATTATACGTACTTTCCCTGATACTATCATGTCTGATGTCCCTTCTTTCTGTGTTTATTATATGTACATTCTGCACTCTGTGTGAAGCCTCCTCTGTCCTTGTATGTTTGCACAGCTGTGTCACACCTACATCGCGTGGTCCTTCGGGAAGCCTGACACAGCCGTATTACCCCGTGTCACACCTACACAGCACGGTCCCTTAGGAGGCCTGACAGTCATTTACCCTGTGTCCACCTACACAGCACGGTCCAAGGTCCTCCGGGAGGCGTGTCACACGCGGTGATACCAGGGGCCAAATGTAACAGAGTGAGAGTGTCAGAAAGTGAGAGATTTGGGAAGGGGTTTTGCAGTGTTTTTTTTTCTTCTAAAAGTGCCAATCATTTACACTGCAAAACCAGGCTGATCTTGCTGTGTAAATGATTGCCACTTTAAAAAAACAAACTGCAAAACCTGACCAAATCTCTCACTTTCTGACACTCTCACTCTGTTACATTTGGCCCATGTGTCACATCTACACAGCACGGTAATACCAATGTACATTCAGCCAATACATCTGTTACCTAGGAGACTGTCAGCCTGTCCCTCACACTCCTGTTTGTTGGTTCTGTAAGGTGAACGTTCCCTGCCAGGTAAATAAATTGCACTGGTGCGGGGGAGAGATTGGGGTGCAGGGTCTGCAGTCATAGGCCCTGATATCCCCACTACTGAATTATGTGGCCAGAATGATCTCATATTCCCCCCCCCCCCTTGTGTCAGTCCCAGCAGGGATCCGTGTAGAGCTATCAGCCCTCCGCTCCTCCGTACGGCTTCTGACAACTCTGGCTGAACTCTGATGCTACCGCTCCTTTTCTCCCCGTCCTCCCCACACCTGTGCCTCCTCCGTGGCTCTCCTTACCTCGCCATCAGAATGTTACAGAGCATCTCTTACACCCACCTTAGTCCTCCCCACACCTGTACCTCCTCCGTGGCTCTCCTTACCTCGCCATCAGAATGTTACAGAGCATCTCTTACACTCACCTTAGTCCTCCCCACACCTGTGCCTCTTCCGTGGCTCTCCCTACCTCGCCATCAGAATATTAGAGCATCTCTTACACCCACCTTCGTCCTCCTCACACCTGTGCCTCCTCCGTGGCTCTCCCTACCTCGCCATCAGAATGTTACAGAGCATCTCTTACACCCACCTTAGTCCTCCTCACACCTGTGCCTCCTCCGTGGCTCTCCTTACCTCGCCATCAGAATGTTACAGAGCATCTCTTACACCCACCTTAGTCCTCCCCACACCTGTGCCTCTTCCGTGGCTCTCCCTACCTCGCCATCAGAATGTTACAGAGCATCTCTTACACCCACCTTAGTCCTCCCCACACCTGTGCCTCTTCCGTGGCTCTCCCTACCTCGCCATCAGAATGTTACAGAGCATCTCTTACACCCACCTTAGTCCTCCTCACACCTGTGCCTCCTCCGTGGCTCTCCTTACCTCGCCATCAGAATGTTACAGAGCATCTCTTACACCCACCTTAGTCCTCCCCACACCTGTGCCTCTTCCGTGGCTCTCCCTACCTCGCCATCAGAATGTTACAGAGCATCTCTTACACCCACCTTAGTCCTCCCCACACCTGTGCCTCTTCCGTGGCTCTCCCTACCTCGCCATCAGAATGTTACAGAGCATCTCTTACACCCACCTTAGTCCTCCTCACACCTGTGCCTCTTCCGTGGCTCTCCCTACCTCGCCATCAGAATGTTACAGAGCATCTCTTACACCCACCTTAGTCCTCCCCACACCTGTGCCTCTTCTGTGGCTCTCCCTACCTCGCCATCAGAATGTTACAGAGCATCTCTTACACCCACCTTAGTCCTCCCCACACCTGTGCCTCTTCCGTGGCTCTCCCTACCTCGCCATCAGAATGTTACAGAGCATCTCTTACACCCACCTTAGTCCTCCCCACACCTGTGGCTCTCCCTACCTCGCCATTAGAATGTTACAGAGCATCTCTTACACCCACCTTAGTCCTCCCCACACCTGTGCCTCTTCCGTGGTTCTCCCTACCTCGCCATCAGAATGTTACAGAGCATCTCTTACACCCACCTTAGTCCTCTCCACACCTGTGCCTCTTCTGTGGCTCTCCCTACCTCGCCATTAGAATGTTACAGAGCATCTCTTACACCCACCTTAGTCCTCCCCACACCTGTGGCTCTCCCTACCTCGCCATTAGAATGTTACAGAGCATCTCTTACACCCACCTTGGTCCTCCCCACACCTGTGCCTCTTCCGTGGCTCTCCCTACCTCGCCATCAGAATGTTACAGAGCATCTCTTACACCCACCTTAGTCCTCCTCACACCTGTGCCTCTTCCGTGCATCGCGCTTCATATAGTGGTTTAGACCATGTGATGACAGAAGAGAACATGTGATCTATGAGAGCAGGATGGGAATTACATGTCAGTGTAATGGGTGATTCTACATTGTAATAACTGGTAATTATCACAGTGTAGTGTCTGACGGCAGCGTGGGGTAATTATCACAGTGTAGTGCCTGACGGCAGCGTGGGGTAATTATCACAGTGTAGTGCCTGACGGCAGCGTGGGGTAATTATCACAGTGTAGTGTCTGACGGCAGCGTGGGGTAATTATCACAGTGTAGTGCCTGACGGCAGAGTGGGGTAATTATCGTATTGTAGTGCCTGACTGCAGCGTGGGGTAATTATCGTATTGTAGTGCCTGACTGCAGCGTGGGGTAATTATCGTATTGTAGTGCCTGACTGCAGCGTGGGGTAATTATCGTATTGTAGTGCCTGACGGCAGCGTGGGGTAATTATCGTATTGTAGTGCCTGACGGCAGCGTGGGGTAATTATCGTATTGTAGTGCCTGACGGCAGCGTGGGGTAATTATCGTATTGTAGTGCCTGACGGCAGCGTGGGGTAATTATCGTATTGTAGTGCCTGACGGCAGCGTGGGGTAATTATCGTATTGTAGTACCTGACGGCAGCGTGGGGTAATTATCGTATTGTAGTGCCTGACGGCAGCGTGGGGTAATTATCGTATTGTAGTGCCTGACGGCAGCGTGGGGTAATTATCGTATTGTAGTGCCTGACGGCAGCGTGGGGTAATTATCGTATTGTAGTGCCTGACGGCAGCGTGGGGTAATTATCGTATTGTAGTACCTGACTGCAGCGTGGGGTAATTATCGTATTGTAGTGCCTGACGGCAGCGTGGGGTAATTATCGTATTGTAGTGCCTGACGGCAGCGTGGGGTAATTATCGTATTGTAGTGCCTGACGGCAGCGTGGGGTAATTATCGTATTGTAGTGCCTGACGGCAGCGTGGGGTAATTATCGTATTGTAGTGCCTGACGGCAGCGTGGGGTAATTATCGTATTGTAGTGCCTGACGGCAGCGTGGGGGTAATTATCGTATTGTAGTGCCTGACGGCAGCGTGGGGTAATTATCGTATTGTAGTGCCTGACGGCAGCGTGGGGTAATTATCGTATTGTAGTGCCTGAAGGCAGCGTGGGGTAATTATCGTATTGTAGTGCCTGACGGCAGCGTGGGGTAATTATCGTATTGTAGTGCCTGACTGCTGCGTGGGGTAATTATCGTATTGTAGTGCCTGACTGCTGCGTGGGGTAATTATCGTATTGTAGTGCCTGACTGCTGCGTGGGGTAATTATCGTATTGTAGTGCCTGACGGCAGCGTGGGGTAATTATCGTATTGTAGTGCCTGACGGCAGCGTGGGGTAATTATCGTATTGTAGTGCCTGACGGCAGCGTGGGGTAATTATCGTATTGTAGTGCCTGACGGCAGCGTGGGGTAATTATCGTATTGTAGTGCCTGACTGCTGCGTGGGGTAATTATCGTATTGTAGTGCCTGACTGCTGCGTGGGGTAATTATCGTATTGTAGTGCCTGACGGCAGCGTGGGGGCTCCTCAGGACACTTGCAGGGGGGCCTTGGATTGGTGGTCCAGGACCAATTCACATTATTTAGTTTCAGTGTAACAGCGCTGGCGGCTGCCAGTCATAAACTATGTGCAGAAACAGAAGCAGAAATGTTGGGCCCAGGGGCGCTGAGTAAAACATTCTGATACTCTAGGGGGCCGCTGGTATAGACGTATCACCATAACCATGCAGCTGGCGTCGACCCGGTTTTGAACAAAACTTTATTTTCAGAACAGAGGACAAACACTGCTGTGCTGTCTTTTTTTTTTTTTTTTATATTGGTCAGCGTGGTGTTGAGTCCAATTTGGAGAAAGTCCGCTATATAAATAAGATTATTATTATTATTTCTTCTTCTGCTGTTTAGCGTTTCTTTCCTGCAAGAAAAGATTGATCAGACTCTTGTGCTCAGAATTGCATGAGACTGACCAGGAGCAGCGTCCGGGACCTGGGAAGTGACGAGTCGCAGACGCCATGCGTTAATGCGGTCACTGATGCTTATATAATACGTTTTTATTTTGAAGCTGGAGTTGGCGCCTGTGACTCCATAGCTGTGGCGGTAACACTATTGTCTGTATGACCTGTGACTCCATAGCTGTGGCGGTAACACTATTGTCTGTATGACCTGTGACTCCATGGCTGTGGCGGTAACACTATTGTCTGTATGACCTGTGACTCCATAGCTGTGGCGGTAACACTATTGTCTGTATGACCTGTGACTCCATAGCTGCTGTGGCGGTAACACTATTGTCTGTATGACCTGTGACTCCATAGCTGTGGCGGTAACACTATTGTCTGAATGACCTGTGACTCCATAGCTGTGGCGGTAACACTATTGTCTGTATGACCTGTGACTCCATAGCTGCTGTGGCGGTAACACTATTGTCTGTATGACCTGTGACTCCATAGCTGCTGTGGCGGTAACACTATTGTCTGTATGACCTGTGACTCCATAGCTGCTGTGGCGGTAACACTATTGTCTGTATGACCTGTGACTCCATAGCTGCTGTGGCGGTAACACTATTGTCTGTATGACCTGTGACTCCATAGCTGCTGTGGCGGTAACACTATTGTCTGTATGACCTGTGACTCCATAGCTGTGGCGGTAACACTATTGTCTGTATGACCTGTGAGGTTTTTCTCTTCTCTCCAGGACGCTCAGCGCTCATTGTCACTGTACCAGCCTCGGTTTCTGCATGTTGTGTGTCTGCGTGGATGGTGGGGTGCAGTGCTACCGGCCTGTCGGCCCCATCTGGCGTACCAGGCTGGTGCGTGTGGGATGGTAGCAGCTCCAGAAAGCACAGATTGAGCTAATTACTGCAATCTCTGGATCAGTTCCGTGCTTGCGACGTGACTGCTCTGAGCGTCCGCTGTGGCTCCTTTGTATCATGTAACGGAGGGTTATATATTATATTATCTGTAGCTTCGGTGAGTCCTGAGCGGATGACGCTATTCTGTCTTTTCCTCCCTCCACAGCAGAGTATGAAGCAGAAGGATCCGAGTCCTGTGACGTGTTTGTGGATCGTTCGTCCCGCGCAGGACAGACGGAGGCACGCATGCATTACGCTAGTGAGCGCCCCAAGAGCGCAGGTGAGGCGCACCATGACTATAGCCTCAGATGATCACATTTCCTGCATCCTCTGTCCTCCTTTTATTTATAACTGCCCCACTCTTCTTTCTACCCTCAGGTGATCTGGTTGTGGGATCCCACCACCCTCGTTCCTCCTCTTCTCGTCTTCTGGTGCCTCGTTCAATGTCTGCTCCTTACCCCTCTCCCTCATCTCCCCCTCCTCCTCCTCCCCCTCCCCCTCCCACTCCACCTCCTCCCCCACCTCCCACTCGCCGAGCTGAAGGCTATATCCTTTCTCTTCTTCGTCGCCAGCTCAGAACCCCCTACCTACGCTCCGTTTCTGCTGAGCGCCCGACCCCTCCTGCTCCTGCGTGTAGAATAGCTAATGCCTCGCACACCCCACCTCACCGGGGCCCGCGCAGAAAGCACCCCCCTCTCTTAAAGGGTCACAGTGTGGAGGGGTCTCCACCCAGACCTCCGAGGAAATGCCTTTCTGCTGAGGAGCCACCACGTAAAAGAGGTGGGCGCAGGACTCCGCGATCCTTATCGGAGACTAGTCTGAGGGACCCTAATCAGCGGCCAGAGGAAAATGCAGATCTCGGGGTCCATACAGAAGTATGGGAGGGATCCAGGGGAAACCTAGATGGGTGGGCCAATCCCAGAAATCATAAAGAGAGTTGGGCAAATACCAGGGCCCAAACTGAAGGGTGGGCAGATCACGGTGGCTTTGTGCAAGAATGGGGAGACCCCCGAGGTGGCCGCTGTTACACCCTGGGCCGAGACGCTAGAGGTCCATCAGTAAGGATAGGGCCTCCCTGCAGAAAGTGGAGGTCCACCGCTGAGATTAGCGCGGGGGTCCCGGAGGGAGAAGCCAGGGTGGATTCAGAAGGGGAAGAGAAGGAGGAAGAGGGCGGCCTTGTGTGGCCTATGCAGCTCCCCCCTCGGGATGCCGAAGGGCACCCACAAGTGTTTAAGGTGAAAGCCTCTCAGGCGCTTAAAAAAAAGATAATGAGATTTCACACAGGTTCATTGAAGGTTATGACAACAGTGTGACCGTCACTAAGTCCACGCAGCGGGCTGGCATCTTGTGTCCGCGCTAATTTAGGCTGAGAGGCCGTTATAAATCCAGATAGACCCTTCACCCCCAGCGAGGCCGCTGCCACTCAGGCGATGTATGGGAGTGGTCAGAGCTGGCTACGTATAAACGTCCAATGAGAAGACTAGAAATGCTGTCATGTGTAATTTCTCGAATAAGCCCCACAGGCCCTGTGTATTACTCTGCGAGATGCAGGCGCTGCCGCCATTCCGACAAGAGTGGTGTCGCCGTTTTAAATTATTGTCTCTTTAAACACACAAGCAAACTGGCTGGAATGGAGCCGGCATCTTGCAGCTTAGTACATAGTCCCAATACACCGCTGTGTCTGCGCAGATCATCACAATGACGGGAGTAATACGAGGCTAGCCCCCGGTACTGAGTGGGACGTGTCTTCCTGTCTCTCATATTGATGATTCTCCCACTTGTATAATTGTACAGCAGGAATGATGGCTCTTCAGTGCAGCGCTCACGGCTATGACATGTAGCCTCCAACTGTTCTGGAACTACAACTCCCATGATGCTTCAGGACTGTGCCGCCATGGCTCTCTGGTTGTCCCTCAGCCGGAGGTGGCACCACACACCATCCATTTAGTAGGACTATGTAATGATGGACTTTGGATGTCCCATACGTCACTGCCTGTCGGTGGATAATACAGGTCTGACCCTCTGCATCATGATGTTCTTGGGAGATTCCCTGGGTCAGAGTGCCAAGGGGCCTCTATGGTTATGCTATGTTGTCTTTGGCCTGTCCGCCGGATGGGGCGCTGGTTTGGCTGGTCCTCCAAGTGAAGCGCCGGACTTTTGCCGGTACTCTGGGTCACTCTCTCCAATGTAGGGGGCAATATCTGTATCCATCAGTATTGAATGTATATATTTGCTGTATATAATAGTAGGTTAGCTGTGTGTACATACATCTGTTATATATGTAAATATTCTGTATGATTTTGTATTGAAATATGTAAATAAAGTGTTTTCCTGTCACTTGTCTGAAATTATTATTATTATTACTCTTAGACTTCTTCCTTTATAAATCACTGATGTGCTGTGCGCTACATGGGGGCCCAGAGCTGAGAGAGGCCACCTTCCCTGTCACAGTTACATGTGTTATATACAGGGTGTAGCTACCATAGGTGCAGGGAGTGCAGCTGCTTAGGGGCCAGAGCTGAGAGGGGCCACCTTCCCTCTCACAGTTACATGTGTTATATACAGGGGTGTTGCTACCATAGGTGCAGGGAGTGCAGCTGCTATGGGACCAGAGCTGAGAGGGGCCACTTTCCCTGTCACAGTTACATGTGTTATATACAGGGGTGTAGCTACCATAGGTGCAGGGAGTGCAGCTGCTATGGGGCCAGAGCTGAGAGGGGCCACCTTCCCTGTCACAGTTACATGTGTTATATACAGGGGTGTAGCTACCATAGGTGCAGGGAGTGCAGCTGCTATGGGGCCCAGAGCTGAGAGGGGCCACCTTCACTGTCACAGTTACATGTGTTATATACAGAGTGTAGCTACCATAGGTGCAGGGAGTGCAGGTGCTATGGGGCCAGAGCTGAGAGGGGCCACCTTCCCTGTCACATGTACATGTGTTATATACAGGGTGTAGCTACCATAGGTGCAGGAAGTACAGCTGCTATGGGGCCAGAGCCGAGAGGGGCCACCTTCCCTGTCACAGTTACATGTGTTATATACCGGGTGTAGCTACCATAGGTGCAGGGAGTGCAGCTGCTATGGGGCCCAGAGCTGAGAGGAGCCACCTTCCCTGTCACCGTTACATGTGTTATATACAAGGTGTAGCTACCATAGGTGCAGGGAGTGCAGCTGCTATGGGGCCAGAGCTGAGAGGGGCCACCTTCCCTGTCACAGTTACATGTGTTATATACCGGGTGTAGCTACCATAGGTGCACGGAGTGCAGCTGCTATGGGGCCCAGAGCTGAGAGGGGCCACCTTCCCTGTCACAGTTACATGTGTTATATACCGGGTGTAGCTACCATAGGTGCAGGGAGTGCAGCTGCTATGGGGCCCAGAGCTGAGAGGGGCCACCTTCCCTGTTACATGTGTTATATACAGGGTGTAGTTACCATAGGTGCAGGCAGTGCAGCTGCTATGGGGCCCAGAGCTGAGAGGGGCCACCTTCCCTGTCACAGTTACATGTGTTATATACAAGGTGTAGCTACCATAGGTGCAGGGAGTGCAGCTGCTATGGGGGCCAGAGCTGAGAGGAGCCACCTTCCCTGTTACATGTGTTATATACCGGGTGTAGCTACCATAGGTGCAGGGAGTGCAGCTGCTATGGGGCCCAGAGCTGAGAGGGGCCACCTTCCCTGTCACAGTTACATGTGTTATATACAGGGTGTAGCTACCATAGGTGCAGGGAGTGCAGGTGCTATGGGGCCCAGAGCTGAGAGGAGCCACCTTCCCTGTCACAGTTACATGTGTTATATACAGGGTGTAGCTACCATAGGTGCAGGGAGTGTGGCTGCTATGGGGCCAGAGCTGAGAGGGGCCACCTGCCCTGTCACAGTTACATGTGTTATATACAGGGTGTAGCTATCATAGGTGCAGGGAGTGCAGCTGCTATGAGGCCCAGAGCTGAGAGGGAATGCTCCCATTTATTGAACTTGCAACTTATATTACAATATAATACAATAAATTAATAAATATATAAATAATATATCACATCATGATACATAATACAACATAAAATAAATGCAATCCGCAATATACCAAGACATATCATCATCAAAGTAAAGAAATATGTACACAAAAAAACAACAACCCACAACTTTATATTATTATCCTATTAACACATTTTGTAAAGGAAAACTGAGCAAAGCTTTTTAGACCTATGCAAAACCTGTTTCTTAAAATAATCATAATCGCAAAAATCTACGGGATGTGGAAGGATAGAAAAAGTACCAGCTAGACTTTGAAAAAGGATTTCGGCCACCCACTCAAGGGGTTTTCAGGTGGCCCCACCAATTGGACCACCTGACAGCATCCACCCTTTCCCTGTCTAGAACCATCATCTGCTCCACCTCGTGCAGAACTAAATCCACCACCACTTCACAAGGAAGGATTTTATTTCTTAGGGAAACCTGACACCATGCCATCCATGTGTGATATCTAACTACTAAACTGACTTAATAAATTGTGGTCAAATTAAATATACCATATCTTTTGAATGCTCCATAAGCCCACTCTGGGTAACTAAGTCCCGAAAGACATGGGATACCCAAAGCTCCCGAAACTCTCTTGTAAACTGTTACATTAAAGGGGCACTTGATCAAGAAATGGTCCATTGTCTCCACCTCCCCTAGACATTCCTCCCGTGGACAACCACGATCATTGGCATTTCTCCACATCATGTTCCACTTTACGTAAAGCTTCCCATGGAAAGAAATCCAAGCAATGTCTCATAAATTCAGAGAGGATACCGTTGAAGTTTAGAGAGCTAATCCAGCAGAAGCGACATCACTTGGGCAATCCCTTAGTGACAACGGAACATGAAAATGGGTTCGCAAAATCCTCTCCCCCAACTCCTTCCTGGAAAGGCTTTTGACTTCACCCACTTCCAGACCCCAACGCTTTGTCACCTTCAAGCTCTGGACAACGTAGATCGGAAGATACCCTTTCCGAATTTGATGATTCTTCACTTGGCCACCACCTAACCAAAGTTTGAGGAAGGGGGACACCCAGACCTCAAAACCACCTACCCATCGAGGAGGAGTTTCTAACAATAAACTCCCAAGGTTAAGTCTTAAAAAGGTTGTAACAAAAAAGACTACAGGGTTGACCATGCCAGCCCCAGTCTTTCCTCAACTTGTAAGTAATACCTCTCTTGATTAGATTCATCCTGTTTCCCCAAAATAAAAGGAAAAACAAGGAGTTCAATCTGACCCATAAAGACTGAGGCAAAAAGCACACGTAGCTGACATATAAAAATAATGGGATCAGGTAAGTTTTGCACAAGTCCACCATTTCCCTGAAAGAGAATTTACATCTCTTCCAGCACTCCACTTTCTTGGCAGCATTCTCCAGACACCTCACCCAATTTACAGTGGCATAATCACCATGGTCAAAACAAATGCCTAGAATCTTTATCTGAGGACTGGCCCGGGGGAGGCTGTCCGGAAGGGAGAATTCTTTCCCTTCTTTCCCCATCCAGAAAGCTTTACACTTCTCTTGGTTTACACTAGAGCACGAGGCTACAGAGTATTCACAGATGAGCTCTTCCACGTCATGTGCCTCTGCCACTGATGACAGAACCACTGTGACATCATCTGTGTAAGCCACCACCTTAAAAGGGAACTCTGGGCTCAGCTGCACCCCTCCCACCGTACCGTTCTCTACCCTTCTTATGAAGGGGTCAATCGCGAATACATACAGGAGGGGGCTCAGGGGACAACCCTGATGGACTCCAGAGCTCACCTCAAAAGTAGGACCCACCCAACCATTAACAAGCGGGAAGCTCCTGGCCTGACTGTATATTATTCTGAGCCAATTCACCACCCTGACTGGAAAACCATACCTTTCAAGTAGAGCCCATAGGTACTCATGATTTACTCGGTCAAAAGCCTTAGACTGATCCAATGCCAGCAAGTATTTTCCCCATTTCTCAGCACGGCACCGCTCTATGGCTTCCCGGACACCAAGGACAGCACTAAATATGCTTCGGCCCTTCACTGTACAATGCTGAGATGGGGAAAGCAGTTGTTCTGAAAATTCTGACAACCTGTTAAAGTACCTTTGCCAAAATCTTCCTATCTGTATTGAGAAGGGCAATGGGGTGCCAGTTCTCAATACAAGATGGATCTTTCCCCTTGGACAGTAATATGAGGGCAGATATCCTCATAGAAGGAGGGAGGGTTTCCTCACCCAGGCACTCATTATATACTTCTACTAGGCGAGGAATTACGAGGTCCGCAAATACTTTATAAAACTCAGATGTTAAACCATCTGGGCCTGGGGATTTCTTACAATTTAACTTATCAATTGCCATCTTAACTTCCTCTGCCGTCACATTCCTACCCAAGGTTTCAATCGAGGCATCTGGATTAGAAAGTCCAGGCGTCTCCCTCAGAAATGTTTCCATCCTTTCTCTGATAAGTGGCTGCTCAGACAAAAGATCGGAGTAATAAGATCTAATGACTTCCAAGATGCCTTCCTTATCCTCACGAAGAACACCCTGTTTGTCATAAAGACCCCTCACCTCCTTCATCTCAACTGATCTTCCACAATTCTGGTAAGGATCAGGGGAGTGGTATTTGCCAAAATCCCTTTCCAAAATCAAAGAATCCAGCCGGTTATACTGATATTCCTTCATCTGAGCCTTCACTCGGGAGATTTCCCCACTATCTCCACACTCAGAAATCAGGAAATCTAATTTCCTTCTCAAACTCTGGTAGATATTTTGCTTTATCAAGTCCTTTTTTGCTACCAACCTCTTGAAGAATCTCCGAATTCTCTTTTTAATTTCTTCCCACCACTCAGATCTACTCCATCCAGCCTCCAAAGGAAGGAAGTCTCTAAGGGATTGTCTAATCTTTTCATCCTTTAGGAGCTCAGAATTCAGTCGCCATAGGCCCTGCCCCTTCTGAGCAGCTACTGAAGCATTCAAAATGACAGAGAGAAAAACGTGATCAGAGAACTCTACTGGCTTTACCTCTGGAGGCAAAGTTTTTGAGGTCTCTTTAACAAAACAAAAAAAACCTATCTATCCTAGATCTATGACTACCACTAAAGAAAGTGTAACCTGTGAGGTCTGGAGAATGGCGAACGTGCACATCCACCAAACCTGCCTGTCTAATCATACTAACTAAAAAATTAGAGTCATAGCCCAGGGCTGTCTTTGAACCTCCCCTGTCTTTTGGCCTAATAATGGTGTTGAAATCACCACCAAAGACAATCTGCTGAGCCGTAAAAAGGAACGGTTTTATCTCCCTGAAGAGACATTTCCTGTCCCACTTCGACTGTGGCCCATAGATATTAATGAGCCTCAGGTCATGTCCCCTTAGGTTGACATCTAAAATCATACATCTACCTGCCTGTAGTTCTATAACCCTGTGCATGGTTACCATGCCAGTAAAAAGCACTGCCACCCCACTGTACGGCTCGGCCGCAAGAGACCAGTAGGAAGGCCCACGCCTCCACTCCCTTTTTGCCTTGTGGAGGATGTCCAACCTACTAATTCTGGTCTCTTGCAAAAACAAAAATTCAATCTCAACTGTATTGAAAAAAATCAAAGGCCATATAACGAGCTCGCTCAGAAACTACGGAAGCCACATTAATGGTGGCACATCGTATGGGTTGGGGATCCATGTTTCTTTGGGTTATAGAAGCAGGACCCTGCTCACTTTTCCTTTACAAACCTTGTTGAGACCCTCCTAGAGGATCCAGCATTCTGACTAGTCACCTTCTTGGAAGTGACTCTACCCTTCTTTACTACCATTTTCCCAGAGTCCTCACTAGGAGGAGGTCCTGGGTCTGGTGGTTCACAAGCAGACTTAGTTCCAAGGCACTGATCACCCAGTACCTTATCTTCAAGTGGAATACTTGGACCTATTACTGACCCAGATGATTCTAAATTTTTCCCACCACCACTTAATTCCACATCACTTAGGTCACTTTCTTCCCCCATACTTTCCACACTTTCTTTAACCAGCTCTGTGCTGATAAAGCTAAATATTTATCTTACTTAAAACCCTCTAAAAGGTGGAAGAACACAGTACGCTATTGGCGTATGGTATACCGTAAGGGTACGCACGTTGCGTAACAATCGCTTAGCCGTAGTCGAGACGCTCGAGCGTCACGTTCGCTTACGGCCAAGAGATCACAGGCAGGCACGCTATAGGCTGCCGACTAACGTAATGATACGCTATTAGCGTAGCGGACGCTCGGGACCACGAGGAGATCACCAGCGGCGCAGACGCTCACAATGTTAAACCTTTATAACTATACCATAAACAATGTACTTATACAGTAAACCCTTGTGCAGTGATAAGGTGAAAATGCAACACAGTGTAACCTTGTTTACACTAAAGCTGTTTGAGCGATAGAGACGCTCCTATTACCTACTGCAATATAATGAACACACACACAATACCGGTCTAAGGGTCTAACGCCTTTTAAGGAAATGAATGAATGTTCAAAAAGAATAAAACAATACAAGTCATACACTACCAATATAACCTAGACTACCTAACCAGATAACTACACATGAAATACAATAGCAGTACAATAACACTTAAGAGAAAGAGGAGAAGAGAGAGAGAGAGAGATATATGGCTCACAATAACAAGAAAGACAATATGATTGCGGAGAAAACTTACGCTCAAGGGAAACAATCGCATGCGCCTCTGGATATCCAGCTCCCGATTATCAGCAATGAGAACCGTTGAAGAGAATAGAGAGCTGGATCAGGTCGGCTTGTCCTTTTATACCCTACACATAATACAGTACAATGGTCCCTATATTCTTATTGTTCATTGGACACAGGAATTCGTCTTCGCATTATAACAAAAGGTCATAGGTTGATTCATACAGGTAGGCTGTGACTATTTCAAACTGCTCAGGTGGGAGGGAAACTAGGTTTCCCGCCGCATGGATAATAAAGTGCAAATAATAGTGAATGTCCATAAACTTCTTATGTCCATAACTATTCGCACGAGCGAGTAATCCGCTTCAAACCAACACCGGAATATTGCTAATTAAATACTCTTCCGATGGATACTAAACACCACTGTATAACCCTTGTCTGACCCTTCGTATCAAACAAAGAGGGATCTCTTTGTCTATGAACATGCTACATTAACTAAACTTTCAGATTCTATCAAAGGGACCATAATCTACGAAATACATTATATGGTGAAAATATGTAACGATTGAGTCGCCCGCTAGGCGCACATAAACTCTACCGTAAATGCGCATACCGTGCGCCTGCGGGTGCACATAACAGCGAGTATGCGCACGCACGGGAGAGCGTACGCATGCGCAGCGGGGACACATGTGAGGTGCAAATATGGTAGTGTGCATCATGATATTTTTCTGACTTTGACAGTCCACCCTTTGGCAGTCAACAATAACTGCCACTTTCTAAAACATTTCAAAAAGAGAAAAATATATGTCATGTATAATACATTTCTATGATTGGGTAGGGGAGGAGAGGAGAAGGTAGGAAAAGGGTATGACCTAGTGAGATAGCAGAAGCATGTGTGTATGAATCCATGTTTTGGGGGGTCATGTATCATCGTGCCGTACGTGTTTTAAATCAAGCTTCGAGGTATTGCGAAGTATACATTTGAATTCCTTCTTATCCCGTATTAAGGGTCTGTGGATGGGCTGTCAAACTTTACCGAGCTCTTTTCGGCTTTTGGTTGCAACAAAATGGGGGAGCACATTTTAGTTGATGATACATGAATAGGGGAATATGTGAGTGCTGATATCTGTGTCTGTATTCCCTATCGACTATGTGTGTCATTACCTGAAGGTTGTAGAGATGAAGATAAAGAACACTTATGGTAATGCATTGATATTCTATGTCAGGTTAATGAACATTTGTCGGTTGAAGTCTTGTCTGGTGTCTGTTGAATGCAGTCTTCTTTGGGCTTTTGCCAAAAAGTGCGGGCAATAAGCTTTGTCAATGTCCATAGACTTACAAAAAGTGTTGGGCTAGCGTAAATTTAAAATTTCTAGGGAAACTGGGGGTCTATGGCATAGTTCATCAATTATCTGTGTACAAGGTTGTCAAAACTTTTTCTTTAGTCCATCTGTTGTCTGTATACCGGGTCATCAAATTCCTCTTCCATGCGAGTCTTTTTACCTTGGAGAAAAACGGAAAAACAGGTGAATGAAACGGACCGTATAATCGCATTTTCATCACATCATTGTCTCTACCGTTGGGTCATAGATCAAATCCATTGGAATTACAATTTCCTCACTCCTTAGACTCATTACCCTGGTACTACGTTTGCACTTCGTTAAAGCCTGAACGCATCTAAATATCAAGCCAATCGATATGACAACACCCAAGATACATAGGAGAAACTTCCCTACATCCATTATGACTCCTTGAGCCCATTCTCCTAAACCAGAGAACCAATTTCGCGGGTTCAACCATGACACCCAACCAGTCAGCTCATTACCCACAGCAGCAAGGGTGAGATTGTGTCTCCTGCGAAATTCCCACTTTAATTGGAGAATGTCGTCCATCTTTTGGTCTATGACCTCGACCGGATCCTCGGTACTATTCGTAATATAAGTGCAGCATTTCACGCCGTACTGCGTTGCCAGTGTGACACAATATCCACCTGTCACTGCTGTGAGATAATTGAGAATCCTCCTATGCTGGACCAGTTCTGTTTTATAAGCTTGAAGCTCCCTTCCAGTATACCTGAATGTGTCGTCATACATTTCTGTGATATTGTCTAATAAATTTGCAAGCGCAGATATATATTTATAATTTATCACTCCTCTGGCGGTACGAGTGATATCTAACGCAAGTAGAACCTGAATCCCGGTGGATTCATGGATCATATCAGAGGCCGGATGCTCTGTCCTTTCTGTCAGTTGCCTTTTAACTACGTGCTCGTAATGAGTGTGAGTATAAGGAGCTTGGGCACCACGGTGTATATCCTTCATTTTGGCATGTGATACAGTCATTACCTCAGGCAGTACTTTTCCAATATAACACAATCCTTCAGAGTTTGGGGCAAGCCACTTATACGCCTTCCTCCCGCATATGAAATATGCATCATCGGGGAGAACATATGGGACGGAGTAGGACATAACCATATTACACATCTTCCATGTGAAACCTCCTAACCCTAATTCTCCCATCTGTCTAGTACACGTATCTGTTTGTATGATATGTGCACAGTATCCTGGTGATACCTCTCCAACTCTCATGATTCTACTTCCTAGGGTATACCTATATCGGAAATATTTTCCACTACCAGCTATGTGGCGTATAAGTTCTGTATCTGTAGGCATTCTATCTGCTCTATATGAAAAGGTCATGGTTAGGTTACTCCATGACACTTCCCAATTTCCCGGCTTTCGGGGATTGGAAATGTTAAAACATACTAGGGACCTATCCACATGATATTGGTGGAGCTTCAAACTAGGAGGACTGGAGATATTAAACCTCCTGTCCACCGGTCTCCCACCCTTTAGCTCAAGTACCTCCCCTACCGTTAAAGGGAATGGTACTAATCCTGATTTGCTATGGCCTTGAGGTATTTGAGAGCATACCCAACAATCTGTCTGATTTAACACATTACCCACTAAGGAGTGATAGTCACTCAATGGATGCCGGTCCATGTGGATATTAAAACTGGACTGACATTTCTTGATGCACCCATCCTCAACTACATTGCCACAGAGTCTACAGATACAGTTCTCTTTTCAGCTAACAATCCTTCACAATGTTTACAAATAACATGGCTGCTAGATCGTTTCCGGTACTCGCCTTTGCTTGGTGGTTGTGTTGCTATTGGAAATTTACACCTCCGTCTCAGTCATCAGAACCTTTCTGGATCCTTTCTCGACCTCACTGGTACTCTCACCGAAACAGACTGCTCTGGTCAACATCATGGTCAACAGGAAAATCCGTATCACAGTCTCTTGGGGCAAGTCCATCTTACAGGAGGAGAAAAGGAGAAATTTGTAATGGGGGTACAGGAAAACAGTTTGAGGGGGAGAGAAACTTGTTACGATAATTAGTTCTCTAGTCTTGTTGTTCTTCTTCTTCTGCTGTCATCTCAAAGGTGCTGTCTCTCAGTCTTCCAACCGAACATTCCGGTGATGCAATATTCCTTCCAAACCAGCGATCTTTCTGTAAGGAGCAAAAATCTTGCATTACCATTTGTCTAACTGATGTGTGACATACCATCTTTAAAACATGAAAACATGAGAAAGAAGAGGGAGAGGAGAAAAACAACAACAAGAGAGAGAGAGAACTGTTCATATATGTATATATCACATAAATCAACAATAAACAACAGGAAAAAAAAACATTTTTCAAACATTTTTAAAATATTGTCAGATCATCAGGCTGTCATATCTACATGTCCCATGGTTTCCTTGCGCAGTCCCTCCCACCAGCACCTCCATACTCCACCCTCTGTATCTGGCCAGGATACATTGATGCGGATAGGTCATGCTGGGGTTTGGTAGACTTCTGCAAAGACCAAGCAGATATGCAATGTTTGAGTCCTACCAATAATCGTCAGAGATGGGGAGAGAAAAAGAAACATTTCACAGATACATTTACAACGTTTCACCCGGTCATTCCTGTGTCTTCAGGGAATGACCTCCCAATTTATTAACCGTTACCTCAGGCTTACCATCAGTCCTAATGATCACCTTTCCTGACTACATATGAGTGTGGGCCAAAATTCTTTCTATCTGATCCCTGGTTACAATTTGGTGTGTCCTAACTTTTGCTCATTTTCATGTCTAGGGGGTCTGACTTTATGTGGGCTGTTGCAGTTGCTGGCATAATGCCTTTCTCTTTTACAACGATAACAAATCCTTGAGTTCCTCCATGTGCCAATGGCCTGGGGTTTTGGTTGATTTGATGTCTCCTCTAATGCTTGGATGCCCATCGCCATCAACCACTCTTTCTGTGTTTCTCTGGTTCTTTAATAAATATTTGACATGTAACTAGATCTTCCCTAGCATCAGGGAATTCAGACATAATTGATCTCAATTCGGTCCGGGACCAGGGACAGCGCATTGCACTGTCCTTGACGGGAATGGTTCCCTGATTGTCAGTCTTCCCATTGGGGACTGTGATCACCCTGACAGGACTAAACTCAATTACATCACCTTGTTTTGGTCTTACAATATGGGGTACATTTGTTTGTGCGTGATATAAAACATTGTACGTACCTGTGGACACGACCTCACCTGACCCTCCGTTAGGGGGTTTGATTATTGCCTTTACCGATTTGGTCGCGTCCACCTGGATGTCTTGTGTGATGGCTGCTGGTAAAGGTGCCGACATCGTGCTGGGCTCACTTTCTTGCTTGTATTCCTGAGGGAAGTTTAACATGGGGTGCAACTTGCATAGGTTAATAGTTGTACATTTAACAGTATTACAATTATCATTGTTATGTTTATTACAATTATTCTTATCTATAATACAGTTGCTAAGTGCATTTTTATTGTACAACATTGTGCCTTTCTCCGCAACCATAATCCTCTCCATTGCCATGTCTCTCCTCCCAAGATGAGTCAGATATGTCAGTTAACTCTCTTTGCATTTCACTTTCCTGTTGCCTCAATTTTAAACAATCATAATGTTTGATCCGTCTCTTTACTGATTTAATAAGACCTATCCTTCTCCTTAGATTTAGTAACACATCTGGGCTAAAGCTGCCTACTCTTGGGAACTTCTCCCCGTCATGTACAGTCATTCTTTCCCATTCATCACATAAAACCTCTGTGTGTGAACCGTATTTTTCACACATTACATACCTTGCCGACCCGATTGGTCGGTTTACTAAATCAACCCGAACCGAGGTTGATCGCCCCCTACCTGAACAACTGGCCCCCATAGTTTGCAGGTGTTGCTTGCACTACCTCTGACCTTTATATCAGGGTCTTCAGCGAACCCTTACAAAAACCAAGATGTTCAAGATAGGTTGACGGTGGTGGTTTACCGAGTACCCCACTCACTCGCCCACGCCGACCAATACGCCCACACACTGCCTTAGCGCTGGCGTACTCGACCCAGGGCCCCTGCGACCTGAACCGCTATTTACTGGAACATGTGAGGGTGATCCGCAGAGCACTTACTCTTTCTAGTAACTGTTGGTTGTTGGATAATTCCCAAGTGACTGGCGAACCTCCCTTAAAATAAAAAAATTACACAAATCACGTTAGAATGTACAAATAGCGTTTATGACCCCTTTCGTACGCAAATGGTACTGGGTCAAATTACTAACTAATGCACACAATTACGTGCGGTACAATCGTTCAGCACATAAGCAACTAATCTTATGTGCGGAGCGACCAGTGGAATCGAAATTTAGCAGCTGCGAATTCCTTTAGCCTGAGCTTTATGGCCTATATGGGTTCCGCACCAACCCTTTCTGGTGTTGGGCTACTTGTCTCTATTTATAGTGGACTTCCTTGTCTGCTGTACCTGGACCTCCTGGTCTGTGCTACAGTATGACCTCCTGGTCTGCTATACTCTAATGCTCTTTGTATATTTAACAAGGGATGCCTCCCTAGCCACCGTGCATGTCACTTACACGTATGTAATTCACGAGAACTCGATGATTTCTGTGGTTCAATCCCAAAAAAATTGTAGAAACTTATATATGCAAACACTCACTCACCACATGTACACTTTACTTTTGTTTCTATTTCTGCGCAGAAATTTCTTCCCTTTAGACCAGATGAGTCGTAAATTGGAGAAGAATCTATTAGCTTAAATTTTGGACACTAAAATCGATTTGCGCTATTTATCGCGTTGCCACCTTTTCGCCTGTTTAAAATAATACTATCGTGTGACTTGAGTTACGTGGGCGTACCCGGACGCTCCGTTGCGTAATATACGCTGCGTGCGTCGGCCTTTGGGTTACGTACGCGAGTCTCAGCCTTTTGTTAGAGACACGTGTACGCAAGGCAGATATCCACCGTAACACAATTAACACGTTTATCAATGTAGGTGATCCTCGATCATCTACCGAGCACCACACAAGTCTCTCCTTGTATCTTAGGCAAAGCTGTGTGCGTGTTTTACAAATTACCCCTTAAATGTATTACCTTTACTCTTTAACTACTGATAGCAACAAATCTTTCTTAGCCTGTTAACAATTGTGAAATGGCAAACAGGAGAGTGATATGAAAATACACGAATGGAAAGAAATGCAGATATATGCGTGCGTGCGTACGCAAGACAGAAATAAACAGTTTTAAAAGACACTAGCGTGTTGTTCTTACCTCCGGTTCCGGATTCCTTCAGCACCCTTTACTAAGCGAAGCAGACGCTTATCCAGACAGCACTACGAGGAATATGACCTCCCGCCCTTTGCTGATGGATAATGTCTGCTGAAATTACCTAGTGCAGATATGTGAAGGACGGACGAGCCGCCAATTGATAAAGCTAAATATTTATCTTACTTAAAACCCTCTAAAAGGTGGAAGAACACAGTACGCTATTGGCGTATGGTATACCGTAAGGGTACGCACGTTGCGTAACAATCGCTTAGCCGTAGTCGAGACGCTCGAGCGTCACGTTCGCTTACGGCCAAGAGATCACAGGCAGGCACGCTATAGGCTGCCGACTAACGTAATGATACGCTATTAGCGTAGCGGATGCTCGGGACCACGAGGAGATCACCAGCGGCGCAGACGCTCACAATGTTAAACCTTTATAACTATACCATAAACAATGTACTTATACAGTAAACCCTTGTGCAGTGATAAGGTGAAAATGCAACACAGTGTAACCTTGTTTACACTAAAGCTGTTTGAGCGATAGAGACGCTCCTATTACCTACTGCAATATAATGAACACACACACAATACCGGTCTAAGGGTCTAACGCCTTTTAAGGAAATGAATGAATGTTCAAAAAGAATAAAACAATACAAGTCATACACTACCAATATAACATAGACTACCTAACCAGATAACTACACATGAAATACAATAGCAGTACAATAACACTTAAGAGAAAGAGAGAGAAAGAGGAGAAGAGAGAGAGAGAGAGATATATGGCTCACAATAACAAGAAAGACAATATGATTGCGGAGAAAACTTACGCTCAAGGGAAACAATCGCATGCGCCTCTGGATATCCAGCTCCCGATTATCAGCAATGAGAACCGTTGAAGAGAATAGAGAGCTGGATCAGGTCGGCTTGTCCTTTTATACCCTACACATAATACAGTACAATGGTCCCTATATTCTTATTGTTCATTGGACACAGGAATTCGTCTTCGCATTATAACAAAAGGTCATAGGTTGATTCATACAGGTGGGCTGTGACTATTTCAAACTGCTCAGGTGGGTGGGAAACTAGGTTTCCCGCCGCATGGCTAATAAAGTGCAAATATAGTAAAAGTCCATAAACTTCTTATGTCCATAACTATTCGCACGAGCGAGTAATCCGCTTCAAACCAACACCGGAATATTGCTAATTAAATACTCTTCCGATGGATACTAAACACCACTGTATAACCCTTGTCTGACCCTTCGTATCAAACAAAGAGGGATCTCTTTGTCTATGAACATGCTACATTAACTAAACTTTCAGATTCTATCAAAGGGACCATAATCTACGAAATACATTATATGGTGAAAATATGTAACGATTGAGTCGCCCGCTAGGCGCACATAAACTCTACCGTAAATGCGCATACCGTGCGCCTGCGGGTGCACATAACAGCGAGTATGCGCACGCACGGGAGAGCGTACGCATGCGCAGCGGGGACACATGTGAGGTGCAAATATGGCAGTGTGCATCATGATATTTTTCTGACTTTGACAGTGCCAACTGGGTCCCATTCCAGACTGTCCTGGATTTCCACATCAGATTCTATTTCCACTGCCTGTCTCTTTCTAATATTCTTTTTCTTTTCCTTACTCTTTTTGCCCTGCACCACCCCTACCTTAGGGCTTACTACCACTTTCCTTGCTCTGCTTTTGTTCACCTTGGGAACTAAAATGGGCTCTCCCCCATTTCTAACAATTTCCCCTTCATTCTCCTCATCTGAAGTTAAAACATCAAACCGGTTACTTAAACTCACTTGTGCTTCCTCCCCCTTTCTCTTTTTCTTACTACTTTTCTTTACTTCTTGAAAGGAATAATTTTTATCCACTACTGTAGGATTTTCCACTACCACAACAGATGTTACCTCCTTATTCACAGTCTTCTGATTTCCCTCCTGACCTGCTGCTTCCTTACCTGCTACCCACTGAAATACCTGCTTCTGACCATCTTTCTTTCCCCCAGTTGGCACATCCTCCTCCATATTGTGTTCTGCCCAGGGGCATCTGCTGTAGGGGTGACCCTCCTCCCCGCACAGATTACACCACAGGAATGGATTCATTCCTCACCAAAATATTCACCTTCACCTTATCCTGTTTTGTAACCAGCACTGCCTTATATGCATCATATGGCTTAGATGACCTATACGCCTGCCATTTTATCCAGAAAGCTTGAAGCCCCTGATATAAAATAAAACTCAGATCGAAATCTGCAGTTTTCACTGGATGGATACAGGCGTATAGGTCAGTTGCACGGAACCCCAAACTAAAGATCATTTGCAGGAAAACTTCTTTGGAAGGTGATTTACCTTTTCCCAGCCATTTAAATTGAATTAAATTTCTCCCCTTCCCCCACCTGACCTGATCCCACATTTGTTTGGAAAATATTAGCACTTATACCTGGCTTAGCCTTAACCATGTTAGCATAGGAAATAGTACCTGGGACTGGCTGCTTATTGACTTCATTCAATGGTACAGATATTGCATTACCTTCCCCAGACCCCTGATTCAATCTTACTTGCTCTTTATGCAGTAACTGAGCTGCCACTTGAGCTCTTTCCAGCACCAGCATCTGTCCATATACAGTCTCAATGATCTGTTGTTCACCGGATGACAGTTTATTCTTATGCAAAATTGGCATTCCTTGTGCTGTTCGCTGGTGCTGCTGTTCTGTACCTGTGGAAGAAAGAGACTGCACTTCTTGGGCATTAACCCCTGGTTTGCATTCGGTGCCGAACACCTACCTGCATCCAAAGCCGCCCCAGAGGTACCTGCCTCAGTGCTCTTTTCTGCCCTTGCCACCAACAAGATTTCCGCGCCAATAATATCCATCCTTAGCTGGAAGTCAGAACACTCCACTTCCAGACCTTCACTTTCAGCTGCTGCACCAGCAGTAGAAGGTTCACACAGCATGGGCGTCAGCCCAGCAAGCTCAGCAGCAATTACTGCTGCACCTGCCACCTCAGCATCCTGTGCACCCTTTCCTGCCCGCATTACTGCTGAATTTTGGGGAGACGCCTCCCCAGCCCCAATCTCCGCAGCCACCGGTACCTCCGCAACAGAACTTTGTCTGTCCGATTGACATTTCTTGATTATCTTTAACCACAGACACACAGTAAGTCACTTTTTGCTTTGCTTTTCTCCTGTAACCGCTTCACTGCCAGTTGAGCTTTAACCCTTTCAAGGGCAAATGTTAGCACAAGAAGCTCTACTTTCAAAATTGGCCGCTCCCATTTATAACATGAGTTCCGTTTCTTCTTTTTACTTGCTATTTTATTGTTCAGAGACAGGCTTTCACGCTGCAGTTCTTTAATAGTGTAATTTTCATACGTCTCCATCTCCTCCTCATCCTCTGTATCTCCCGGGGATGCCGGCACATTCTCCCCAGCGTCCAAAGGTCGGGACCCCCCCGCTTCACTAACAGTCAGGCTGGCAACAGCTGCTGCCACTCCACCCTGAGTTACACCTTCACTCAGAGGAGCACCCTCCTGCAGTTTGGGGGAGTCCACAATAATGGATCAACTGGCCACTTCTGCCACTGGCTGGCTGCCTATTGCTATGGTTCCAGAGTGTACTATCGTAGCACTTTCAGTGCTCTGGACGCAGTCCATATTCAGGGAGCTCTCTCCCCCGGGGAGATCCATCCCACACGGGGAAGCCAGTAGGGAAACTCCCTATGTAAAACTGTGCAGCTTGAGCTCACCTCCTCGCAACCTGCTCCTTGCACACACAGCTCACTTCTGCAGTGTCTCCGCCCACAGCCCTGTCTGAATTACAGGTGCCCAGAGCTGAGAGGGGCCACCTTCCCTGTCACAGTTGCATGTGTTATATACTGGGGTGTAGCTACCATAGGTGCAGGGAGTGCAGCTGCTATGGGGCCCAGAGCTGAGGAGACGCCTTCCCTGTCACAGTTGCATGTGTTATATACTGGGGTGTAGCTACCATAGGTGCAGGGAGTGCAGCTGCTATGGGGCCCAGAGCTGAGGAGACGCCTTCCCTGTCACAGTTACATGTGTTATATACAGGGGTGTAGCTACCATAGGTGCAGGGAGTGCAGCTGCTATGGGGCCCAGAGCTGAGAGGAGCCACCTTCCCTGTCACAGTTACATGTGTTATATACACGGTGTAGCTACCATAGGTGCAGGGAGTGCAGCTGCTATGGGGCCAGAGCTGAGAGGAGCCACCTTCCCTGTCACAGTTACATGTGTTATATACAATAGGTGCAGGGAGTGCAGCTGCTATGGGGCCCAGAGCTGAGAGGGGCCACCTTCCCTGTCACAGTTACATGTGTTATATACAGGGTGTAGCTACCATAGGTGCAGGCAGTGCAGCTGCTATGGTGCCCAGAGCTGAGAGGGGCCACCTTCCCTGTCACAGTTACATGTGTTATATACAGGGTGTAGCTACCATAGGAGCAGGGAGTGCAGCTGCTATGGGGCACAGAGCTGAGAGGGGTCACCTTCCCTGTCACAGTTACATGTGTTATATACAGGGTGTAGCTACCATAGGTGCAGGGAGTGCAGCTACTATGGGGCTCAGAGCTGAGAGGGGCCACCTTCCCTGTCACAGTTACATGTGTTATATACAGGGTGTAGCTACCATAGGTGCAGGGAGTGCAGCTGCTATGGTGCCCAGAGCTGAGAGGAGCCACCTTCCCTGTCACAGTTACATGTTATATACAGGGTGTAGCTACCATAGGTGCAGGGAGTGCAGCTGCTATGGGGCCCAGAGCTGAGAGGGGCCACCTTCCCTGTCACAGTTACATGTGTTATATACAGGGTGTAGCTACCATAGGTGCAGGGAGTGCAGCTGCTATGGGGCCAGAGCTGAGAGGAGCCACCTTCCCTGTCACAGTTACATGTGTTATATACAGGGTGTAGCTACCATAGGTGCAGGGAGTGCAGCTGCTATGGGGCCAGAGCTGAGAGGGGCCACCTTCCCTGTCACAGTTACATGTGTTATATACAGGGTGTAGCTACCATAGGTGCAGGGAGTGCAGCTGTTATGAGGCCAGAGCTGAGAGGGGTCACCTTCCCTGTCACAGTTACATGTGTTATATACAGGGTGTAGCTACCATAGCTGCAGGGAGTGCAGCTGCTATGGGGCCAGAGCTGAGAGGGGCCACCTTCCCTGTCACAGTTACATGTGTTATATACAGGGTGTAGCTACCATAGGTGCAGGGAGTGCAGCTGCTATGGGGCCAGAGTAGAGAGGGGCCACCTTCCCTGTCACAGTTACATGTGTTATATACAGGGGTGTAGCTACCATAGGTGCAGGGAGTGCAGCTGCTCTGGGGCCCAGAGCTGAGAGGGGCCACCTTCTCTGTCACAGTTACATGTGTTATATATAGGGTGTAGCTACTATAGGTGCAGGGAGTGCAGCTGCTATGGGCCCAGAGCTGAGAGGGGCCACCTTCCCTGTCACAGTTACATGTGTTATATACAGGGTGTAGCTACCATAGGTGCAGAGAGTGCAGATGCTATGGGGCCAGAGCTGAGAGGGGGGGCCACCTTCCCTGTCAGTTACATGTGTTATATACAGGGTGTAGCTACCATAGGTGCAGGGAGTGCAGCTGCTATGGGGCCAGAGCTGAGAGGGGCCACCTTCCCTGTCACAGGTACATGTGTTATATACAGGGTGTAGCTACCATAGGTGCAGGCAGTGCAGCTGCTATGGGGCCAGAGCTGAGAGGAGCCACCTTCCCTGTCACAGTTACATGTTATATACAGGGTGTAGCTACCATATGTGCAGGGAGGGCAGCTGCTATGGGGCCAGAGCTGAGAGGGCCCACCTTCCCTGTCACAGTTACATGTGTTATATACAGGGTGTAGCTACTATAGGTGCAGGGAGGGCAGCTGCTATGGGGCCCAGAGCTGAGAGGGGCCACCTTCTCTGTCACAGTTACATGTGTTATATATAGGGTGTAGCTACTATAGGTGCAGGGAGTGCAGCTGCTATGGGCCCAGAGCTGAGAGGGGCCACCTTCCCTGTCACAGTTACATGTGTTATATACAGGGTGTAGCTACCATAGGTGCAGAGAGTGCAGATGCTATGGGGCCAGAGCTGAGAGGGGGGGCCACCTTCCCTGTCAGTTACATGTGTTATATACAGGGTGTAGCTACCATAGGTGCAGGGAGTGCAGCTGCTATGGTGCCCAGAGCTGAGAGGGGCCACCTTCCCTGTCACAGTTACATGTGTTATATACAGGGTGTAGCTACCATAGGTGCAGGCAGTGCAGCTGCTATGGTGCCCAGAGCTGAGAGGGGCCACCTTCCCTGTCACAGTTACATGTGTTATATACAGGGTGTAGCTACCATAGGTGCAGGGAGTGCAGGTGCTATGGGGCCAGAGCTGAGAGGGGCCACCTTCCCTGTCACAGGTACATGTGTTATATACAGGGTGTAGCTACCATAGGTGCAGGCAGTGCAGCTGCTATGGTGCCCAGAGCTGAGAGGGGCCACCTTCCCTGTCACAGTTACATGTGTTATATACAGGGTGTAGCTACCATAGGTGCAGGGAGTGCAGGTGCTATGGGGCCAGAGCTGAGAGGGGCCACCTTCCCTGTCACAGTTACATGTGTTATACTCAGGGTGTAGCTACCATAGGTGCAGGGAGTGCAGCTGTTATGAGGTCAGAGCTGAGAGGAGCCACATTCCCTGTCACAGTTACATGTGTTATATACAGGGTGTAGCTACCATAGGTGCAGGGAGTGCAGGTGCTATGGGGCCAGAGCAGAGAGGGGCCACCTTCCCTGTCACAGTTACATGTGTTATATACAGGGTGTAGCTACCATAGGTGCAGGGAGTGCAGGTGCTATGGGGCCAGAGCTGAGAGGAGCCACCTTCCCTGTCACAGTTACATGTGTTATATACAGGGTGTAGTTACTATAGGTGCAGGGAGTGCAGCTGCTATGGGGCCAGAGCTGAGAGGAGCCACCTTCCCTGTCACAGTTACATATGTTATATACAGGGTGTAGTTACCATAGGTGCAGGGAGTGCAGCTGCTATGGAGCCCAGAGCTGAGAGGAGCCACCTTCCCTGTCACAGTTACATGTGTTATATACAGGGTGTAGCTACCATAGGTGTAGGGAGTGCAGCTGCTATGGGGCCAGAGCAGAGAGGGGCCACCTTCCCTGTCACAGTTACATGTGTTATATACAGGGGTGTAGCTACCATGGGTGCAGGGAGTGCAGCTGCTATGGGGCCCAGAGCTGAGAGGGGCCCACCTTCTCTGTCACAGTTACATGTGTTATATACAGGGGTGTAGCTACTATAGGTGCAGGGAGTGCAGCTGCTATGGGGCCTAGAGCTGAGAGGAGCCACCTTCCCTGTCACAGTTACATGTGTTATACTCAGGGTGTAGCTACCATAGGTGCAGGGAGTGCAGCTGCTATGGGGCCCAGAGCTGAGAGGGGCCACCTTCCCTGTCACAGTTACATGTGTTATATTCCGGGTGTAGCTACCATAGGTGCAGGCAGTGCAGCTGCTATGGGGCCAGAGCTGAGAGGAGCCACCTTCCCTGTCACAGTTACATGTGTTATACACAGGGTGTAGCTACCATAGGTGCAGGTGCTATGGGGCCAGAGCAGAGAGGGGCCACCTTCCCTGTCACAGTTACATGTGTTATATACAGGGTGTAGCTACCATAGGTGCAGGGAGTGCAGCTGTTATGAGGCCAGAGCTGAGAGGAGCCACATTCCCTGTCACAGTTACATGTGTTATATACAGGGTGTAGCTACCATAGGTGCAGGGAGTGCAGGTGCTATGGGGCCAGAGCAGAGAGGGGCCACCTTCCCTGTCACAGTTACATGTGTTATATACAGGGTGTAGCTACCATAGGTGCAGGGAGTGCAGGTGCTATGGGGCCAGAGCTGAGAGGAGCCACCTTCCCTGTCAGTTACATGTGTTATATACAGGGTGTAGTTACCATAGGTGCAGGGAGTGCAGCTGCTATGGAGCCCAGAGCTGAGAGGAGCCACCTTCCCTGTCACAGTTACATGTGTTATATACAGGGTGTAGCTACCATAGGTGCAGGGAGTGCAGGTGCTATGGGGCCAGAGCTGAGAGGAGCCACCTTCCCTGTCAGTTACATGTGTTATATACAGGGTGTAGTTACCATAGGTGCAGGGAGTGCAGCTGCTATGGAGCCAGAGCTGAGAGGAGCCACCTTCCCTGTCACAGTTACATGTGTTATACACAGGGGTGTAGCTACCATGGGTGCAGGGAGTGCAGCTGCTATGGGGCCCAGAGCTGAGAGGGGCCCACCTTCTCTGTCACAGTTACATGTGTTATATACAGGGGTGTAGCTACTATAGGTGCAGGGAGTGCAGCTGCTATGGGGCCCAGAGCTGAGAGGAGCCACCTTCCCTGTCACAGTTACATGTGTTATACACAGGGTGTAGCTACCATAGGTGCAGGGAGTGCAGCTGCTATGGGGCCCAGAGCTGAGAGGGGCCACCTTCCCTGTCACAGTTACATGTGTTATATACCGGGTGTAGCTACCATAGGTGCAGGCAGTGCAGCTGCTATGGGGCCAGAGCTGAGAGGAGCCACCTACCCTGTCACAGTTACATGTGTTATACACAGGGTGTAGCTACCATAGGTGCAGGGAGTGCAGCTGCTATGGGGCCAGAGCTGAGAGGAGCCACCTTCCCTGTCACAGTTACATGTTATATACAGGGTGTAGCTACCATATCTGCAGGGAGGGCGCAGCTGCTATGGGGCCAGAGCTGAGAGGGCCCACCTTCCCTGTCACAGTTACATGTGTTATATACAGGGTGTAGCTACTATAGGTGCAGGGAGGGCAGCTGCTATGGGGCCCAGAGCTGAGAGGGGCCACCTTCTCTGTCACAGTTACATGTGTTTTATACAGGGTGTAGCTACTATAGGTGCAGGGAGTGCAGCTGCTATGGGCCCAGAGCTGAGAGGGGCCACCTTCCCTGTCACAGTTACATATGTTATATACAGGGTGTAGCTACCATAGGTGCAGGGAGTGCAGATGCTATGGGGCCAGAGCTGAGAGGGGCCACCTTCCCTGTCAGTTACATGTGTTATATACAGGGTGTAGCTACCATAGGTGCAGGGAGTGCAGCTGCTATGGGGCCCAGAGCTTCGAGGGGCCACCTTCCCTGTCACAGTTACATGTGTTATATACAGGGTGTAGCTACCATAGGTGCAGGGAGTGCAGTTGCTATGGGGCCCAGAGCTGAGAGGGGCCTCCTTCCCTGTCACCGTTACATGTGTTATATACAGGGTGTAGCTACCATAGGTGCAGGCAGTGCAGCTGCTATGGGGCCAGAGCTGAGAGGAGCCACCTTCCCTGTCACCGCTACATGTGTTATATACAGGGTGTAGCTACCATAGGTGCAGGGAGTGCATCTGCTATGGGGCCCAGAGCTGAGAGGGGCCACCTTCCCTGTCACAGTTACATGTGTTATACACAGGGTGTAGCTACCATAGGTGCAGGGAGTGCAGCTGCTATGGGGCCAGAGCTGAGAGGGGTCACCTTCCCTGTCACAGTTACATGTGTTATACACGGGGTGTAGCTACCATAGGTGCAGGGAGTGCAGCTGCTATGGGGCCAGAGCTGAGAGGGGCCACCTTCCCTGTCACACTTACATGTGTTATATACAGGGTGTAGCTACCATAGGTGCAGGGAGTGCAGCTGCTATGGGGCCCAGAGCTGAGAGGGGCCACCTTCCCTGTCACAGTTACATGTATTATATACAGGGTGTAGCTACCATAGGTGCAGGGAGTGCAGCTGCTATGGGGCCCAGAGCTGAGAGGGGCCACCTTCCCTGTCACAGTTACACGTGTTATATACAGGGTGTAGCTACCATAGGTGCAGGGAGTGTAGCTGCTATGGGGCCAGAGCTGAGAGGAGCCACCTTCCCTGTCACAGTTACACGTGTTATATACAGGGGTGTAGTTACCATAGGTGCAGGGAGTGCAGCTGCTATGGGGCCAGAGCTGAGAGGGGCCACCTTCCCTGTCACAGTTACACGTGTTATATACAGGGGTGTAGTTACCATAGGTGCAGGGAGTGCAGCTGCTATGTGGCCAGAGCTGATTATGGCCACCTTCCCTGTCACAGTTACATGTGTTATATACAGGGTGTAGCTACCATAGGTGCAGGGAGTGCAGCTGCTATGGGGCCCAGAGCTGAGAGGGGTCACCTTCCCTGTCACAGTTACATGTGTTATATACAGGGTGTAGCTACCATAGGTGCAGGGAGTGCAGCTGCTATGGGCCCAGAGCTGAGAGGGGTCACCTTCCCTGTCACAGTTACATGTGTTATATACAGGGTGTAGCTACCATAGGTGCAGGGAGTGCAGCTGCTATGGGCCCAGAGCTGAGAGGGGTCACCTTCCCTGTCACAGTTACATGTTATATACCGTGTGTAGCTACCATAGGTGCAGGGACTGCAGCTGCTATGGGGCCAGAGCTGAGAGGGGCCACCTTCCCTGTCACAGTTACATGTGTTATATACAGGGTGTAGCTACCATAGGTGCAGGGAGTGCAGCTACTATGGGGCCAGAGCTGAGCGGGGCCACCTTCCCTGTCACAGTTACATGTGTTATATACAGGGTGTAGCTACCATAGGTGCAGGTAGTGCAGCTGCTATGGGGCCAGAGCTGAGAGAGGCCACCTTCCCTGTCACAGTTACATGTGTTATATACAGGGTGTAGCTACCATAGGTGCAGGGAGTGCAGCTGCTATGGGGCCCAGAGCTGAGAGGGGCCACCTTCCCTGTCACAGTTACACGTGTTATATACAGGGTGTAGCTACCATAGGTGCATGGAGTGCAGGTGCTATTGGGCCAGAGCAGAGAGGGGCCACCTTCCCTGTCACAGTTACATGTGTTATATACAGGGTGTAGCAACCATAGGTGCAGGGAGTGCAGGTGCTATGGGGCCACAGCTGAGAGGAGCCACCTTCCCTGTCACAGTTACATGTGTTATATACAGGGTGTAGCTACCATAGGTGCAGGTAGTGCAGCTGCTCTGGGGCCAGAGCTGAGCGGGGCCACCTTCCCTGTCACAGTTACATGTGTTATATACAAGGTATAGCTACCATAGGTGCTGGGAGTGCAGCTGCTATGGGGCCCAGAGCTGAAAGGGGCCACCTTCCCTGTCACAGTTACATGTGTTATATACAGGGTGTAGCTACCATAGGTGCAGGGAGTGCAGCTGCTATGGGACCAGAGCAGGGAGGAGCCACCTACCCTTTCACAGTTACATGTGTTTTATACAGGGTGTAGCTACCATAGGTGCAGGGAGTGCAGCAGCTGCTATGGGGCCAGAGCTGAGAGGGACCACCTTCCCTGTCACAGTTACATGTGTTTTATACAGGGTGTAGCTACCATAGGTGCAGGGAGTGCAGCAGCTGCTATGGGGCCAGAGCTGAGAGGGACCACCTTCCCTGTCACAGTTACATGTGTTATATACAGGGTGTAGCTACCATAGGTGCAGGGAGTGCAGCTGCTATGGGGCCAGAGCTGAGAGGGGCCACCTTCCCTGTCACAGTTACATGTGTTATATACAGGATGTAGCTACCATAGGTGCAGGGAGTGCAGCTGCTATGATGCCAGAGCTGAGAGGGGCCACCTTCCCTGTCACAGTTACATGTGTTATATACAGGGTGTAGCTACCATAGGTGAAGGGAGTGCAGCTGCTATGGACCCAGAGCTGAGAGGGACCACCTTCCCTGTCACAGTTACATGTGTTTTATACAGGGTGTAGCTACCATAGGTGCAGGGAGGTATAATATCAGGTTTGTCAGGGCCGGACTAAGGGCCACATTGGCCTGGAGCTGAAAATATCTAAGGTTCTCACACTGTGTGCCATGTACCCTGGAGCACCTCAGGACACTTGCAGGGGGACCTTGGATTGGTGTCCAGGACTAATTCCCATTATTTATAGTCAATGTTATAGGTAAAACCAGCGCTGGCGACTGCCAATCATACACTATTTGCTCAACCAGAAGCATATCCTGTCCACACCATATACCGGACCCTAAGGGGGATATTCAATTACCTGCACCGACTGCGGGTGTAAAAGTCTCACCTGGGGGTCTATCTAATTAGCCCCCATAAACCGGCACGTGCTGCGGCTTATCTGGGATTATGTTTCACCTGCCTCCGGCAGACGAAGCAAAATCCCCGATGATGAAAACGAGGCTACTGTATTTCATCCGATGACGCACGGGTTTCACTGAATCTTTGTATTTTCTGGTGAATATGCACTTTTTTACGGCTGGTCAAATCGAATAGGCCGACTGCAAAACCCAAATATACATCGGGAGTTTTTACTCCCGATGTCTCTTCGGGGACTAATTGAATACCCCTCTAAGGATGACATATAAACTCAATTTACTTGAATGTAATGTTTTTTTCTAAATTTCTCAATAAGAAAAGTTTGGCCCAGGGGTGGTGAGAAAATAATTCTGATCCTCTAGGGCGCCGTGATTCAAAAGAGATTGGGAACTGCTGGTCTATTGTGAGAAACAGGGGAGGTGTGATCAGTGCTGTGTGGGTGTGGCCAGAGCCATGTGGGCGTGTTCACCCCTACACTATCGGGCCCCAATGTCTCCCTAAATACAGTACTGGGGAAGGTTCCAGGCAGGTGTGGAGAAAATGCTGCACAGTGAGAATGCTTTCATACATAGAAGTGTTAATAGTTTATTTATATCAATTAACAAAATGAACGAACAGAAGAAAAATCTAAATCACATCAATATCCGGTGTGACCCGCCATTACCTTCAGAACAGCATCTATTCTTCTAGGTACACTTGCACACAGTGTGTGAAGGAACTCGGCAGGGAGGTTGTAACAAACATCTTGGAGAAGTAACCACAGATCTTCTGTGGATGTAGCTTGCTCAGATCTTCCGTCTCTTCATGTAATCCCAGACAGAATGGATGATGGTGAGATCAGGGCTCTGCGTCGGCCATATCATCACTTCCAGGACTCCTTGTTCTTCTTTACACTTCAGATAGTTCTTAATGACATTGGATGTAGTTTGGGGTTGTTGCCTTGCTGTAGAATAAACGTGGAGCCAATCGGACGCCTCCCTGATGGTATGTATGATGGATCAGTACCTGCCTGTATTTCACTCTCTATGTATATACTGTATATCTTTCTATATCTCCCTCCTCTCTCTCTGTATATATATCTTGCACAGTATAGCAGTCACACACCTCTCGCGGTGGTCTGTCTCTGATTATAGCAGTCACACACCTCACGGTTAGTCTGTCTCGCACAGTATAGTGGTCACACACTTCTCACAGTTGGTCTGTCTTGCATAGTGTAGCAGTCTCACACACCTCTCACTGTGGGTCTGTCTCGCACAGTATAGCAGTCACACACCTCTTACTGTTGGTCTGTCTCGCATAGTGTAGCAGTCTCACACACCTCTTATTGTTGGTCTGTCTCGCATAGTGTAGCAGTCTCACACACCTCTCACCTGTGGGTCTGTCTCGCACAGTATAGCGTTCACACACCTCTCACAGTTGATCTGTCTCGCACAGTATAGCAGTCACACACCTCTTACGGTTGGTCTGTCTCACACACTATAGCAGTCACACACCTCTCACGGTTGGTCTGTCTCACACACTATAGCAGTCACACACCTCTCACTGTTGGTCTGTCTCGCACAGTATAGCAGTCACACACCTCTTACGGTTGGTCTGTCTCGCACAGTATAGCGGTCACACACCTCTCACTGTGGGTCTGTCTCGCACAGTATAGCGGTCACACACATCTCACGGTTGCTCTGTCTCGCACAGTATAGTGGTCACACACCTCTCACTGTGGGTCTGTCTCGCACAGTATAGCAGTCACACACCTCTCACTGTGGGTCTGTCTCGCATAGTGTAGCAGTCTCACACAGCATTCCCTCTGTCTCTTTATTCCCTCGTCGTCATGGAAACTGAAGAAAGATTCCCATCCAAATATAGCATAGAACGTGAGTCGTGTAGAGGGAGAAGAGCGGTGGATTTGGGGGACAGATGGGGCTGGTGACTGACCCCCTAATCACAGGGGTATACTAGGCTGTACCTCTGGCTGCAGGACATTGGGCAGATGAACGTGACTCGTACCTGGTGCTAATAACCCCCATGTAACCCGGAGTGCACCCTAGGATGACGAGTGTACCCAGGGATGACGCCATGTAGCGATACATCACGCCCCCGTACACACCGCACAATGTGGCGGACGAAGGTGCAGTTTAATTTTCCGTTACATTAAAAATGCATGCCGTCGTTCCCTGGGTCATCCCATTGGGCGTACAATACGTGAGCGCGGATACACACCCATAATGTCTCAGACGTCAGATGTGTATCCGGCCCAACCTCTCTCAGGGTTAATGGTCACGTTCCCCGCTGACAGGACACTAGCTCCTGAGGGAACTATTCGCAAGCCATACCACGGCGAGCGTACCCTCCCGCAGCACGCCGCCACCCCTAACAGAGCCAGAAGAATGAAGAGTGGTGAGTACTAAGCCGGCGTCCCGGTTAGTGGGTCGCCGGCCATTATGGCGGCATGAGGGTACACAGACGCACAGCGTCTACATGGGGCGGTTGGGTCTCTAGAGTCAGTACACAGGGCGGACGCACAGCTTCTACATGGGGCGGCTGGGCCTCGAGTCGGTATACAGTGCGGACGCACAGCTTCTACATGGGGCGGCTGGGTCTCGAGTCAGTACACAGTGCGGACGCACAGCTTCTACATGGGGCGGTTGGGTCTCTAGAGTCAGTACACAGGGCGGACGCACAGCTTCTACATGGGGCGGCTGGGCCTCGAGTCAGTATACAGTGCGGACGCACAGCTTCTACATGGGGCGGCTGGGTCTCTAGAGTCAGTACACAGGGCGGACGCACAGCTTCTACATGGGGCGGCTGGGCCTCGAGTCAGTATACAGTGCGGACGCACAGCTTCTACATGGGGCGGCTGGGTCTCTAGAGTCAGTACACAGTGCGGACTCACAGCTTCTACATGGGTCGGCTGGGTCTCTAGAGTCAGTACACAGTGCGGACTCACAGCTTCTACATGGGGCGGCTGGGTCTCTAGAGTCAGTACACAGTGCGGGCGCACAGCTTCTACATGGGGCGGCTGGGTCTCTAGAGTCAGTACACAGTGCGGACGCACAGCTTCTACATGGGGCGGCTGGGTCTCTAGAGTCAGTACACAGTGCGGACTCACAGCTTCTACATGGGGCGGCTGGGTCTCTAGAGTCAGTACACAGTGCGGACGCACAGCTTCTACATGGGGCGGCTGGGTCTCTAGAGTCAGTACACAGTGCGGACTCACAGCTTCTACATGGGGCGGCTGGGTCTCTAGAGTCAGTACACAGTGCGGACGCACAGCTTCTACATGAGGCGGCTGGGTCTCTAGAGTCAGTACACAGTGCGGACTCACAGCTTCTACATGGGGCGGCTGGGCCTCGAGTCAGTACACAGTGCGGACGCACAGCTTCTACATGGGGCGGCTGGGTCTCTAGAGTCAGTACACAGTGCGGACTCACAGCTTCTACATGGGGCGGCTGGGTCTCTAGAGTCAGTACACAGTGCGGACGCACAGCTTCTACATGGGGCGGCTGGGTCTCTAGAGTCAGTACATAGTGCGGACTCACAGCTTCTACATGGGGCGGCTGGGTCTCTAGAGTCAGTACACAGTGCGGCCTCACAGCTTCTACATGGGGCGGCTGGGTCTCTAGAGTCAGTACACAGTGCGGACGCACAGCTTCTACATGGGGCGGCTGGGTCTCTAGAGTCAGTACACAGTGCGGACTCACAGCTTCTACATGGGGCGGCTGGGTCTCTAGAGTCAGTATACAGTGCGGACGCACAGCTTCTACATGGGGCGGCTGGGCCTCGAGTCAGTCCACAGTGCAGACGCACAGCTTCTACATGGGGCGACTGGGTCTCTAGAGTCAGTATACAGTGCGGACACACAGCTTCTACATGGGGCGGCTGGGTTTCAAGAGTCAGTACACAGTGCGGACGCACAGCTTCTACATGGGGCGGCTGGGTTTCTAGAGTCAGTACACAGTGCGGCCGCACAGCTTCTACATTGGGCGGCTGGGTCTCGAGTCAGTATACAGTGCGGACGCACAGCTTCTACATGGGGCGGCTGGGTCTCTAGAGTCAGTATACAGTGCGGACACACAGCTTCTACATGGGGCGGCTGGGTTTCAAGAGTCAGTACACAGTGCGGACGCACAGCTTCTACATGGGGCGGCTGGGTTTCTAGAGTCAGTACACAGTGCGGCCGCACAGCTTCTACATTGGGCGGCTGGGTCTCTAGAGTCAGTACACAGTGCGGCCGCACAGCTTCTACATGGGGCGGCTGGGTCTCTAGAGTCAGTACACAGTGCGGACGCACAGCTTCTACATGGGGCAGCTGGGTCTCTAGAGTCAGTACACAGTGCGGACGCACAGCTTCTACATGGGGCGGCTGGGTCTCTAGAGTCAGTACACAGTGCGGACACACAGCTTCTACATGGGGCGGCTGGGTCTCTAGAGTCAGTACACAGTGCGGACGCACAGCTTCTACATGGGGCGGCTGGGTCTCTAGAGTCAGTACACAGTGCGGACTCACAGCTTCTACATGGGGCGGCTGGGTCTCTAGAGTCAGTACACAGTGCGGACGCACAGCTTCTACATGGGGCAGCTGGGTCTCTAGAGTCAGTACACAGTGCGGACGCACAGCTTCTACATGGGGCGGCTGGGTCTCTAGAGTCAGTACACAGTGCGGACGCACAGCTTCTACATGGGGCGGCTGGGTCTCGAGTCAGTACACAGTGCGGACACACAGCTTCTACATGGGGCGGCTGGCTCTCTAGAATAGGTACACAGTGCGGACGCACAGCTTCTACATGGGGCGGCTGGGTCTCTAGAGTCAGTACACAGTGCGGACGCACAGCTTCTACATGGGGCAGCTGGGTCTCTAGAGTCAGTACACAGTGCGGCGCACAGCTTCTACATGGGGCGGCTGGGTCTCTAGAGTCAGTACACAGTGCGGACGCACAGCTTCTACATGGGGCGGCCAGTACACAGTGCGGGCGCACAGCTTCTACATGGGGCGGCTGGGTCTCTAGAGTCAGTACACAGTGCGGGCTCACAGCTTCTACATGGGGCGGCTGGGTCTCTAGAGTCAGTACACAGTGCAGACGCACAGCTTCTACATGGGGCGGCTGGGTCTCTAGAGTCAGTACACAGTGCGGACGCACAGCTTCTACATGGGGCGGCCAGTACACAGTGCGGGCGCACAGCTTCTACATGGGGCGGCTGGGTCTCTAGAGTCAGTACACAGTGCGGACGCACAGCTTCTACATGGGGCGGCTGGGTCTCGAGTCAGTACACAGTGCGGACACACAGCTTCTACATGGGGCGGCTGGCTCTCTAGAATAGGTACACAGTGCGGACGCACAGCTTCTACATGGGGCGGCTGGGTCTCTAGAGTCAGTACACAGTGCGGACGCACAGCTTCTACATGGGGCAGCTGGGTCTCTAGAGTCAGTACACAGTGCGGAGGCACAGCTTCTACATGGGGCGGCTGGGTCTCTAGAGTCAGTACACAGTGCGGTCTCACAGCTTCTACATGGGGCGGCTGGGTCTCTCGAGTCAGTACACAGGGCGGACGCACAGCTTCTACATGGGGCAGCTGGGTTACTAGAGTCAGTATACAGTGCGGACGCACAGCTTCTACATGGGGCGGCTGGGTCTCTAGAGTCAGTACACAGTGCGGACGCACAGCTTCTACATGGGGCGGATGGGTCTCTAGAGTCAGTACACAGTGCGGACGCACAGCTTCTACATGGGGCGGCTGGGTCTCTAGAGTCAGTACACAGTGCGGACGCACAGCTTCTACATGGGGCGGCTGGGTCTCTAGAGTCAGTACACAGTGCGGACGCACAGCTTCTACATGGGGCGGCTGGGTCTCTAGAGTCAGTACACAGTGCGGACGCACAGCTTCTACATGGGGCGGCTGGGTCTCTAGAGTCAGTATACAGTGCGGACGCACAGCTTCTACATGGGGCGGCTGCGTCTCGAGTCAGTATACAGTGCGGACGCACAGCTTCTACATGGGGCGGCTGGGTCTCGAGTCAGTACACAGTGCGGACATACAGCTTCTACATGGGGCGGCTGGCTCTCTAGAATAGGTACACAGTGCGGACGCACAGCTTCTACATGGGGCGGCTGGGTCTCTAGAGTCAGTACACAGGGCGGATGCACAGCTTCTACATGGGGCGGCCAGTACACAGTGCGGAAGCACAGCTTCTACATGGGGCGGCTGGGTCTCTAGAGTCAGTACACAGGGCGGATGCACAGCTTCTACATGGGGCGGCTGGGTCTCTAGAGTCAGTACACAGTGCGGACGCACAGCTTCTACATGGGGCGGCTGGGTCTCTAGAGTCAGTACACAGTGCGGACGCACAGCTTCTACATGGGGCGGCTGGGTCTCTAGAGTCAGTACACAGTGCGGACGCACAGCTTCTACATGGGGCGGCTGGGTCTCTAGAGTCAGTACACAGTGCGGACGCACAGCTTCTACATGGGGCGGCTGCGTCTCGAGTCAGTATACAGTGCGGACGCACAGCTTCTACATGGGGCGGCTGGGTCTCGAGTCAGTACACAGTGCGGACACACAGCTTCTACATGGGGCGGCTGGCTCTCTAGAATAGGTACACAGTGCGGACGCACAGCTTCTACATGGGGCGGCTGGGTCTCTAGAGTCAGTACACAGTGCGGAGGCACAGCTTCTACATGGGGCGGCTGGGTCTCTAGAGTCAGTACACAGTGCGGACGCACAGCTTCTACATGGGGCGGCTGGGTCTCTAGAGTCAGTACACAGGGCGGACGCACAGCTTCTACATGGGGCGGCTGGGTCTCTAGAGTCAGTACACAGTGCGGATGCACAGCTTCTACATGAGGCGGCTGGTTCTCTAGAGTCAGTACACAGTGCGGACGCACAGCTTCTACATGGGGCGGCTGGTTCTCTAGAGTCAGTACACAGTGCGGACGCACAGCTTCTACATGGGGCGGCTGGGTCTCTAGAGTCAGTATACAGTGCGGACGCACAGCTTCTACATGGGGCGGCTGCGTCTCGAGTCAGTATACAGTGCGGACGCACAGCTTCTACATGGGGCGGCTGGGTCTCGAGTCAGTACACAGTGCGGACGCACAGCTTCTACATGGGGCGGCTGGCTCTCTAGAATAGGTACACAGTGCGGACGCACAGCTTCTACATGGGGCGGCTGGGTCTCTAGAGTCAGTACACAGGGCGGATGCACAGCTTCTACATGGGGCGGCCAGTACACAGTGCGGAAGCACAGCTTCTACATGGGGCGGCTGGGTCTCTAGAGTCAGTACACAGGGCGGATGCACAGCTTCTACATGGGGCGGCTGGGTCTCTAGAGTCAGTACACAGTGCGGACGCACAGCTTCTACATGGGGCGGCTGGGTCTCTAGAGTCAGTACACAGTGCGGAAGCACAGCTTCTACATGAGGCGGCTGGGTCTCTAGAGTCAGTACACAGTGCGGACGCACAGCTTCTACATGGGGCGGCTGGGTCTCTAGAGTCAGTACACAGTGCGGAGGCACAGCTTCTACATGGGGCGGCTGGGTCTCTAGAGTCAGTACACAGTGCGGACGCACAGCTTCTACATGGGGCGGCTGGGTCTCTAGAGTCAGTACACAGGGCGGACGCACAGCTTCTACATGGGGCGGCTGGGTCTCTAGAGTCAGTACACAGTGCGGACTCACAGCTTCTACATGAGGCGGCTGGTTCTCTAGAGTCAGTACACAGTGCGGACGCACAGCTTCTACATGGGGCGGCTGGTTCTCTAGAGTCAGTACACAGTGCGGACGCACAGCTTCTACATGGGGCGGCTGGGTCTCTAGAGTCAGTACACAGGGCGGACGCACAGCTTCTACATGGGGCGGCTGGGTCTCTAGAGTCAGTACACAGTGCGGACGCACAGCTTCTACATGGGGCGGCTGGGTCTCTAGAGTCAGTACACAGGGCGGACGCACAGCTTCTACATGAGGCGGCTGGTTCTCTAGAGTCAGTACACAGTGCGGACGCACAGCTTCTACATGGGGCGGCTGGGTCTCTAGAGTCAGTACACAGGGCGGACGCACAGCTTCTACATGAGGCGGCTGGTTCTCTAGAGTCAGTACACAGTGCGGACGCACAGCTTCTACATGGGGCGGCTGGGTCTCTAGAGTCAGTACACAGGGCGGACGCACAGCTTCTACATGGGGCGGCTGGGTCTCTAGAGTCAGTACACAGTGCGGACGCACAGCTTCTACATGGGGCGGCTGGGTCTCTAGAGTCAGTACACAGTGCGGACGCACAGCTTCTACATGGGGCGGCTGGGTCTCTAGAGTCAGTACACAGTGCGGACGCACAGCTTCTACATGGGGCGGCTGGGTCTCTAGAGTCAGTACACAGTGCGGACGCACAGCTTCTACATGGGGCGGCTGGTTCTCTAGAGTCAGTACACAGTGCGGACGCACAGCTTCTACATGGGGCGGCTGGGTCTCAGTACACTATATGTGTACACAGTATCCACACTGGAATTACAGACTTAAAAGGGGACTGACTCCATTTTAGGCACTAAATCACCTCAGCCAGTATTTAAAAAAAAGAACGGGAAGACCGCGCGCCATTGAAGGGGCGGGGCTTCACTATGAGCAGATCCAGCAGCTCACCAGCAGCATTTTCCCTCTGCAGCTGACACAGACGCTGACTGACAGGGACGTGCAGCTCCTCCGGAGAGACTCCAGATTACCTCAGAGGTACCAGGGGGGGATTATTAGTGTACTGAGTCCCTAATCTGGGTACTTAGGGGGTCATTCTGACCCGTTCGCTCGCTGCTTTTTATAGCAGCCAAGCAAACGGGTACCAACTGCGCATGCCAAATGGCCGAAGGCCGTAGCTGGGCTGCGATCGCCTCTGCCTGAGTGACAGGTAGAGGCGGTCGCTGGGGGGGAGGGGCGGAACGGCAGCTTTTGGCCGCCGTTTTGTGGGCGCGGTCTGGCCAACGCAGGCATGGCCGGACCGTGCGGGGAGTGGCCCGCAGCGGCTGCGTGACATCATACGCAGCCGCTGCGGGCTGGGGAGCGATGAGTAGCTCCCGGCCAGCACGCTAAAGCTGCGTTGGTCGGGAGCTACTCTTGAAGTGCAAAGGAAGGGGAGGGGGGTCTGGCACTGACATGCGGGGCGGACTAGCCCTGTGCTGGGCTGGGCATTGCCCCGCATGTCAGTTTGAATTATCCATTTAGCACAGCTACGATCATCTAGGAATGAGGACCTTAGTCTGCGACCCGGCTAAACTTGGCATTAGCGATAAGGGCGCCGTGTGCTGGCTCCATACTCTCTCTGTCTCTCTGGAAGGGCTCTTTGTGGGTTAATTGTGCATTTAACCTTTTCGTGTGTGTGTGTGTGTGTGTGTGTGTACTGTCACAGATGTCAGACAAAGAGTGTGTTTCATGTAAGGCACAGTGTTCCTCTTTTCCAGGGGGTTCACTACTGTGTACTCAGTGTAGTGTACCTTCCCAGGCTAGTGGGGCAGAGCCAGCATGGCTGGACTCCATTAAGGGAATGATTTCCAATATTTCTACTAAATTGTCCCGCAATGAGAAAGAGACGCAATACTTAAGACAGTCTATGGATGAGTTTATGAAGAGACTCCGTACCCAAACCAGCATCTCAGGGGGTAATTCCGAGTTGATCGCTCACTAGCTACTTTTTGCAGCGCTGCGATCAGATAGTCGCCGCCTATAGGGGAGTGTATTTTCGCTTTGCAAGTGTGCAGCCGGGTGGTACAAAAAAGTTTGTGCAGTTTCTGAGTAGGTTTGAGCGCACTCAGCCGCTGCGATCACATCAGCCTGTCCGGGCCCGGAATTGACGTCAGACACCCGCCCTGCAAACGCCTGGACACGCCTGCGTTTTTCCAAACACTCCCAGAAAATGGTCAGTTGCCACCCACTAACGCCATCACTCAGCAACGATCCGTTTTGTACCCGTACGACGCGCCTGCGCATTGCGGTACATACGCATGTGCAGTTTTCACCAGTTTTGACCTGATCGCACCGCAGGGAAAAAACTCGTGTGCGATCAGGTCGGAATGACCCCCTCAGTCCCCTGCCATTTGTCTGCAAAAACGTACTTTGGCCCGTATCCTGCAGTGTGACTCTGATGATGAAGGGTCAGACATGGGCAGATCCCTGAAAAGGTGACAGAGGAGAGTGAGTAATCTTATTTTAATGTAAAAAAGAAGTCCTCAGTCACTTTTCCTGTGTCAAAGGAACTGAATACCCTGTTTGAAGAACCGTGGGTTAATCCTGATAGGAAATTTCGAATACCTAAGAGGTTACTCTCATCTTTTCCTTTTCCTCCTAAGGATAGGAAAAAATGGGAAAATCCACCGATAGTGGATGCATCAGTATCCAGGCTGTCACGGAAAATAGTATTGCCTGTCCCAGGTGCAGCCTCCCTGAAAGACACGGCGGATAGTAGAATTGAGAAAACACTCAAATCCTTGTATACAGCTGCTGGGGTGGCCCAGAGACCCACTATGGCATGTGGGTATACTACTAAAGCCATTACCAAATGGTCAGGTAACCTAATAGAGGGGTTAAATACCTTATCTCAGGGGGAGATTATTTTATTCCTGCAACATATACAGGACTCTGCGAACTTTATGGTGGAAGCCATAAAAGAAATAGGCACGCTTAATGCACGCACCACTGCTATGGCGGTGTCAGCGCGCAGGGGCTTATGGCTACGCCAGTGGACTGCTGACGCGGACTCCAGGAAAGGCGTGGAAGGCCTACCATTCACAGGAGAGGTCTTATTTGGAGATGAACTAGACAAATGGATCTCCTGAGCTACTGCGGATAAGTCCACATATCGTCATTCTGCAGCTCCCCCAGCCAGGAAGGCTGACTCAGGTTCTAATTTACAGTCCTTTCAGACTGCAAAGTTTAGGGGCAAGGCCAGAGGTTCTTCTACAGCCACCAGAGGCGCTAGAGGTAAACCAGCAACAGCAGGTACTCTGGAACAGAGCTCAGGCTCTGCTTCCTCATAGCCTTCAGCATGACGGTGGACCACGATGCCTGGAGAGCTGTCAGGTGGGAGCCCGGCTAAAATTCTTCAGTCACATCTGGACAGGTTGGTGCTAGAATCCCTGGGTCATAGATCTTATATCCCAGGGCTACAGACTGGAGTTCCAGGAGTTCCCACCTCACAGATTCTTCAAATCAGGCTTGCCAGTTTCACAAGAGGCAAGTATAACTTTACAGGACGCCATTCAAAAACTGGTCCAGACTCATGTCATTGTTCCAGTTCCACCTCATCTGCACATCAAGGGGTACTATTCCAACTTGTCTGTACTACTGAAACCGGACGGTTTGGTAAGACCGATTTTAAACCTCAAGTCGTTGAACCCGTCCTTACGAGTGTTCAAATTCAAGATGGAGTCTCTGAGAGCGGTGATCTTCATATTCCGATCTGGCCACCTCATCAGGCTTATCTACAGTTTGCATTGCAGGACTGTCACTAACAGTTCCAGGCCCTGCCATTTGGTCTCACCACAGCACCGAGAGTGTTCACCAAAGTGATGACAGATGATGTTTCTACTCCGCAAACATGGAGTGAACATAATTCCGTACCTGGACGATCTTCTGATAAAGGCACCGTCCAGGGAGCGGTTGTTGGTCAGCATTGGTCTCTCAACCAGACTACTCCTGGATCACGGGTGGATTCTGAACTTGCCAAAATCTCACCGGGAACCGGTGCAGAGGCTTCCTTTCCTGGGAATGATACTCGACACAGAGTCTCAGAGAGTGTTTCTTCCTTGGAAAAGGCAATGGTAATCCAGTCAATGGTTCGGGCTGTCCTGAAGCCAACCCGGATCTCGGTGCATCTGTGCATTCGCCCTCTGGGGAAAAATGGTGGTCACTTACAAGGCAATTCAGTATGGAAGGTTTAATGCGAGGCCCTTCCAGCTCGATCTGTTGGACAAATGACCGGATCGCATCTTCACATGCACCAGAGGATCCATCTGTTGCCAAAAGCCAGGATCTCCCTTCTGTGGTGGCTACAGACTTCTTGCCTAGTCGAGGGTCGACGGTTCGGGATTCAGAATTGGATTCTGCAAACCACAGATGCAAGCCTCAGAGGTTGGGGAGCAGTCACCCAGGGTTCAGTTTCAGGGAAGATGTCAAGTCATGAAGTCGTCCTTCCAATCAACATCCTGGAACTCAGGGCTATATACAACGCCCTTCTGCAGGCCTCATCTCTTCTTCAGAATCAGGCCATTCAGGTCCAGTCGGACAATGTGACGTACATAAAGCGACAGGGCAGAACGAAAAGCAAAGCCACAATGTCAGACGTGTCAAGAATTCTCCTCTGGGTGGAAAAACACTCTGTGGCGATGTCGGCGGTCTTCATTCTGGGAGTAGACAACTGGGAAACAGATTTCCTTAGCAGACACGACCTGCACCCGGGGGAGAGGCGTCTTCACCCGGAGGTGTTTAGGTGGTTGACACATCAGGGGTAACGTCTAAACATTACCACCGTATTTGGAAGAAATGCGTCTCTTTATGTGAGAGCAGACAATATTCTGTGGTGGAATTTCATCTGGGCCTTGTCTATTTCCTTTCAGAAAACAATTGGCCTCTGTCCCTGAGGTCCAGACATTCTTGAAAGGTGTTCTGCACATCCAGCCTCCCTTTGTGCCTCCCACGGCACCTTGGGATCTGAATTTGGTGTTGCAGTTCCTCCAATCGGACTGGTTTGAACCGTTATAGGAGGTTGACGTAAAATACCTTACGTGGAAGACGTCACGCTGTTGGCCTTGGCTTCAGTAAGAAGTGTGTCGGAGTTAGGGGCGTTGTCTCACAAGAGCCCCTACCTAATTTTCCATGAGGACAGAGCTGAACTCAGAACTCATCACAATTTCTTCCCAAGGTGGTGTCCCCGTTTCACATCAACCAACCTATTGTGGTTCCGGTTGTCACGGACACCTTTGCTACTTCAAAGTCTTTGGATCTTGTGAGGGCTTTGAAGGTGTATGTCAAGAGAACAGCTCGTCACAGGAAATTGGACTCGCTGTTCGTTCTCTATGATCCCAATAAAATTGGGTGCCCTGCTTCAAAGCAGACGATTGCACGCTAGATCAGGCTCACTATCCAGCATGCTTATTCTACGTCAGGCTTGCCGGTTCCAAAATCTGTACAGGCCCACACTACTAGGTCTGTGGGTTCTTCTTGGGTGGCTGCCCGGGGTGTCTCAGCTTTACAGCTCTGCCGAGCAGCTACTTGGTCAGGTTCGAACACGTTTGCTAAGTTTTACAAGTTCGATACTTTGACCAAACTGAAGGTCCTCAGACGCCAATCTGTTCTGCAGGAACCTCTACACCAGGCCTGGCTAACCTGTGGCTCTCCAGCTGTTATGAAACTACAAGTTCTAGCATGCCCTGCCATAGTTTTGCTATTAGAGAATGCTAAAACTGTGGCAAGGCATGCTGGGATTTGTAGTTTCACAACATCTGGAGAGCCACAGGTTGGCCAGGCCTGCTCTACACTCTCCCACCCGGTTTGAGAGCTTTGGTACTTCCCCATGGTACTAAATGGATTCCCAGTATCCTCTAGGACGTAAGAGAAAATAGGATTTTAATTACCTACTGGTAAATCCTTTTCTCGTAGTCCGTAGGGGGATACTGGGCTCTCGCCCAGCGCTTCATTCTTCCTGCACTGTTACTTGGTTCAGTATTGTTGTTTGGTTCAGCTGTTGCTGTTCCTGGTTTCAAGTTTGGTTAGCATGGCTTTCCTCTTGTTCTGTGTGCAGAGCCGGATTAAGGCTCTGGGGGGCCCGGGGCACTTCAGAGAGCGAGGCCCCTAATTAAAAGGCAGGCAGATATATATATCTCCTATATATTAGTCCAAGTCTGTGATTCTGTGCCTGGCCGTAACGCTGGGCGGAGTCACAGTCACAGATCTACCAGGAGCAGTCCCCTCCCTCTGTCCGCCCATCACCGCCCAGTCCCCTCCCCGTCTCCGCCCAGTCCCCTGTCTCCCTCCTTCCCGTGCACTCCCTGCACCATTGCTGCCGGCTTCTGGTCACTGTACTCCGGGGGCGGCTACCACATGGTGACACGCAGTTCCGCTGCTAACACTACCCCAGCCGCAGCACTGTATATACGTGATATGAGTCTCCAGGCAGTACCCGGGGCTCCCGCGGCAGTACCTGTCACACACGTGCTCGAGGCGGCTGTAGCCAAGATGATAATATTATTGCAGTCAGCAGTGACATGTACGGGGTTTCCTATCTCACCCTGCCTCCCGCCCCCACCTACTAGCCCCCCCACTGCGTTACACAGGCGCCCTCGGGATCGGAAAGATGTGTGATGCAATGCTGCAGCAGTATTAATGTATTATTGGCCGGGTGACATCACTGTTCTACCAGCTGCTGCAGTGTTGCTGTATTGTGCCTTGGTGACGTCACGGTGTGACGTATGCTGCTGCTGGCCACGTGCCTGGGTATAGTAGCTGCGAGAGACGTGTATGGGGTGACAGTGCAGCCGCTGACTGTAAGCGGGACTCGCACTAACCGCCTCAGTCTTGCGGCTGCCGCTGAGTTCGGGGGAAAATGCTACTGTGCCATAGAAGACTACTGACAGCCGCACTCGCCCCCCCCTACCACCCGTGGCACTCCCACCCGTAGCACCAACACCCGCGGCACTCCCGTCCGCTCCCACACCAGTAGCAACAACACCCGCGGCCCCCCAACCGCGGCACTCCCGCTCCCCCACCAGTAGCACCAACACACGCGGCCCCCCACCTGCAGCACCCACCGCATCCACCCCCCACCAGCGGCACTTACGCCCCCTCCCCCACCCGTAGCACCGACACCCGCGCCCCCCGCCGCACTCCCGCCCCCAACCGTAGCTCCCACACCTGCACCTCCCCATACCCACCTCTCCCCCCGCTACATCTCTGCACCCTCCACCCCACCCGCACCACCACCGCATCTGCCCCTCCTCTATGCACAGCACCCCCACCCCTCCCCTACCTGTAGCACCCCCCGACTTGCACCCGCAAACGTGGCACCCTCGCACCCACCCACGCAACCACACCACTCCTGCACCCACCCCTCCCCTCCCCCCCAACACACACCCACCTGCCCCTCCACCACTCCCAACACCACCACAGCCAGCCCTCCCCAGCTGTGGTAACCCCACACCCTCCCGTCACCCACCCACAGCGCCCTCAGATCCCCATCCCCGCACCTGCCCCTCCCCTGCCCACAGTGCATCCGGACCCCCACCACACCCCCGCAGCCGCCACTCACCCACCCACAGCACCTCCGGCCCCTCCTCCACCCCCATCATCTATAGACACCTTCCCCCATTCCCGGACCTACCACACCTTCCCCTCCCCCACGCCCAGCACCTCTGGACCACCACCCACAGCACCTCAGGACCCCCTCCCCCATCCACGACTCCCCTGCAGCCACCCGCAGCATCTACATACCCCATCCCGAACCCACACCTCCCCCACCCGCAGCACTTCTACAACTCATCACCCAACCTCCCCCTACGCACCCCCACTACATCGGTCCTCCCCCACGCACAGCACCTTAAGACCCCCTCCTTCATCCACAGGCTCCCGCACCTGCCCTCCACCACCAGCAGCATCCACAGACCCCGTCTGCCCCCCACCCCTGGTGCCCCACCCGCAGCATCCCCACACCCACCCCTCCCCCACCCGCCACAGCAGCACGACCACAGTATCCCCGCACCGGCACCCTCTCCCACCCACCGCCGTAACCCCGCACCCACCCCTCACTCATCCACAGCACCCACGGACCCGCTCCCCCATCCGTGCCAACCCCGCACCAGCCCCTCCCCTGGCTACTGCACATCCAGATCACCAACCCCACCCGCAACACCCCCGCACCCGCCACTCCCCCAACTACAGCACCTACCCACCCGCATTATCTACAGACACCCTCCCCATCTTCGGACCTCCCACACCTGCCCCTCCCCCACCCACAACACCTCTGGACCACCGCCCGAAGCACCTCCGGACTCCCTCCCCCATCCACAGCTCCCCCGCAGCCACCCCTTCCCCCATCCACAGCATCTACATCCCCCATCCGTGCCATGCCACACCCACACCTCCCCCACCCACAGCACTTCTGAAACCCATCACCTAAGCTCACCCCCCCCTGCACCTCCAAACGCACCCCCCTACATCGCCCCTCTTACACACATCACCTCCAGACCCCCTCCTTCATCCACAGTCCCCCGCACCCACCCCTCCCCCACCAACAGCATCTACACTCCCCATCCGCACCCGCCCCTCCCCCACCCGCAGCACCTCTAGACCCCCTCCCCCATTGGCGCCCTTTCCACACCTACCCCTCCCTCCCCCACAGCACCTCTGCACCCTTTCCGCCATCCGTGCCCCTGCACCCACCCCTCCGCCACCTGCAACACCTATGGACCCCCTCCCGCACCCACCCCTCCACCACACGTAGCACCTCGGACACCATCCGCAGCCGCTACAAGTGATTCCCTGAATCAGGGTGATCAGCGGCACGGATAGGCACCTCCACCTCACTGAACCCACCCCCCACACACTGAACTTCTGTGAGTATAGTTGCTACCAATGGACATTGGATTAATAAGAAACACTAATGCTGTGTCCATTATGTGTCTGAGCAACACTGCTACCTGTGGGTATTGTGTGTATAAGCGGCTCTGCTACCTGTGGGTATTGTGTGTATAAGCTGCGCTGCTACCTGTGGGTATTGTGTGTATAAGCGGCTCTGCTACCTGTGGGTATTGTGTGTATAAGCTGCGCTGCTACCTGTGGGTATTGTGTGTATAAGCGGCTCTGCTACCTGTGGGTATTGTGTGTATAAGCTGCGCTGCTACCTGTGGGTATTGTGTGTGTATAAGCGGCTCTGCTACCTGTGGGTATTGTGTGTATAAGCGGCTCTGCTACCTGTGGGTATTGTGTGTATAAGCGGCTCTGCTACCTGTGGGTATTGTGTGTATAAGCTGCGCTGCTACCTGTGGGTATTGTGTGTATAAGCGGCTCTGCTACCTGTGGGTATTGTGTGTATAAGCGGCTCTGCTACCTGTGGGTATTGTGTGTATAAGCTGCGCTGCTACCTGTGGGCACTGTGTGTATAAGCGCCTCTGCTACCTCTGGGCACTGTGTGTATAAGCGCCTCTGCTACCTCTGGGCACTGTGTGTATAAGCGCCTCTGCTACCTCTGGGCACTGTGTGTATAAGCGCCTCTGCTACCTCTGGGCACTGTGTGTATACGCGGCTCTGCTACCTGTGGGCACTGTGTGTATACGCGGCTCTGCTACCTGTGGGTATTGTGTGTATACGCAGCTCTGCTACCTGTGCCCATTGTGTGTATAAGCGCCTCTGCTACCTGTGGGTATTGTGTGTATAAGCGGCTCTGCTACCTGTGGGTATTGTGTGTATAAGCGCCTCTGCTACCTGTGGGTATTGTGTGTATTAGCGCCTCTGCTACCTGTGGGCACTGTGTGTATAAGCTGCACTGCTACCTGTGGGTATTGTGTGTATAAGCTGCGCTGCTACCTGTGGGCACTGTGTGTATAAGCGCCTCTGCTACCTCTGGGCACTGTGTGTATAAGCGCCTCTGCTACCTCTGGGCACTGTGTGTATAAGCGCCTCTGCTACCTCTGGGCACTGTGTGTATAAGCGCCTCTGCTACCTGTGGGCACTGTGTGTATACGCGGCTCTGCTACCTGTGGGTATTGTGTGTATACGCGGCTCTGCTACCTGTGCCCATTGTGTGTATAAGCGCCTCTGCTACCTGTGGGTATTGTGAGTATAAGCGCCTCTGCCCCCTGTGGGTATTGTGTGTATAAGCAGCTCTGCTACCTATGGGCATTGTGTGTATAAGCGGCTCTGCTACCTGTGGGTATTGTGTGTATAAGCAGCTCTGCTACCTATGGGCATTGTGTGTATAAGCGGCTCTGCTACCTGTGGGTATTGTGTGTGTATAAGCAGCTCTGCTACCTGTGGGCATTGTGTGTATAAGCGGCTCTGCTACCTGTGGGCATTGTGTTTATAAGCCCCTCTGCTACCTGTGGGTATTGTGTGTATTAGCTGCTCTGCTACCTGTGGGCATTGTGTGTATAAGCTGCTCTACTACCTGTGGGTATTGTGTGTATAAGCGGCTCTGCTACCTGTGGGCATTGTGTGTATAAGCGCCTCTGCTACCTGTGGGTATTGTGTTTATTAGCGGCTCTGCTACCTGTGGGTATTGTGTGTGTATAAGCGCCTCTGCTACCTGTGGGTATTGTGTTTATTAGCGGCTCTGCTACCTGTGGGTATTGTGTGTATAAGCGGCTCTGCTACCTGTGGGCATTGTGTGTATAAGCGGCTCTGCTACCTGTGGGTATTGTGTGTATAAGCGGCTCTGCTACCTGTGCCCACAGCACTTTGGTGTCTTATCTACAGTGAATTGCTGTTAGTCATCTGGTACTTCATGATGCAGACACTAGCAGTATATACTACACTATGTTATTCATTGTGCCCTGCGGACACTCTTTACGCCCTCACAAAGGGCTAAGCCCCCTTGACAATCGCACGCCTTTCCCCCTTGCAATATTTACCGAATAGCATAAACTTTTTTGCAGGTAATACTCCATATAATAACAATTATAGCACAGCTGAGGCCCGTGCAGGGGTTAACGGGTCGTAGCCTCTTGCAACGGTATTTTCTCTGTAACGCCTTCCCTCTCTTTATCTTCTCCCTACCACCCTGCCTCTCCCTATCCTTTACCAATCGCACAGCGTTTCTGTACATTCACTTTCTCCCCCCCCCCCCCTCCCCCCCCACGCCTCTTTATCTTATCTCAACCAGACACCATTTCTGTATGCCCTCTATACTGCCCTGCGTTTCTGATTCTGTTATCTACCGGCCTGCGTATGTTCAAAGGCGTGCAGGGGTTAACGGGGCGTAGCCCCAAACGACGGTGTGAAGAGCGCCCGTAGGGCGCGATGAATCACCTAGTATATATATATATAAGCAAAGGTGATAGGCGGCATTCAGAAGGCTATGAACTGCGGTGAAGAAAAACCATGTTTATTTCAACATGTTTCGGCTATTTGAGGACGGCTATTTAGGCGAAACATGTTGAAATAAACAAGGTTTTTCTTCACGGCAGTTGATAGCCTTCTGAGTGCCGCCTATCACCTTTGCTTATACAGGAGTTTCTCACTCTAGGAGGGCACCGGAGCACGCTGACCTACCAAGAGGGAGTGCCGGGTTACCATTGGTTCATATATATATATATATATATATATATATATATATATATATATATTTTAACAAACATTCATGCACATATGTATAGACACAAACGTGACGTGAGCCATAATAATACAGCCAGCCAGCCTTACTTTTGCTGGCAGTCTGCTGTAGCACAGGAGACAGGAGAGTGAGTGTTCGTTCCTCTCCTTCTCCTCCAAACACCGCTCTGTACAGCTGCCATTCCCTACACTACATTCTCTCATACAGCCTGCGCGCTCAGACGGTGACTGAGCCACAGGCTGTTACATTACACACTATTGGACAGCTGAGCCGGCGCCATGGCTCAGGTGTTAGGTTGTGTGTAATGTAACAGCCTGTGGCTCAGTCACCGTCTGAGCGCGCAGGCTGTATGAGAGAATGTAGTGTAGGGAATGGCAGCTGTACGGAGCGGTGTTTGGAGGAGAAGGAGAGGAACGAACACTCACTCTCCTGTCTCCTGTGCTACAGCAGCCTGCCAGCAAAACGGGAGCCGGGAATGCAGCGCAGCGCCGCAGATCGGTAAGAGCTCCGATCTGTGGCGGGGGGCCCTTTTTAGGAAGGGGGGCCCGGGGTACATACCCCCCGCCCCCCCCCCCCCCCTTAATCCGGCTCTGTCTGTGTGTGCTGGTTCCTAATCTCACCACTATCCTTTTATATCCTTCTCTCAAAGTATGTCCGTCTCCTCGGGCACATTTTCCTAGACTGAGTCTGGTAGGAGGGGCATAGAGGGAGGAGCCAGCGCACACTATCAAATTCATAAAGTGCCCATGGATCCTAGTGGACCCGTCTATACCCCATAGTACTAAATGGATTCCCAGTATCCCCTACGGACTATGAGAAAAGGATTTACAGTACCGGTAGGTAATTAAAATCCTATTTTACGCTACACAGAAACAATATAACCCACCCAAATCTAACTCTCTCTGCACATGTTACATCTGCTCCCCCTGCACTGCACATGGTTTTGCCCAATTGCTAACTTTTTTTGTTTACTAGCAATTCTGAATAACCCCCTTATTGCGCCAACTGCCCTTCTACCCTAATATACTCTCTGTACCCCGGTCACCGGGTGATGTAATAATACGCTGTATACTCTCTGTACCCTGGTCACCGGGTGATGTAATAATACGCTGTATACTCTCTGTACCCCGGTCACTGGGTGATGTAATAATACGCTGTATACTCTCTGTACTCCGGTCACCAGGTGATGTAATAATACGCTGTATACTCTCTGTACTCCGGTCACCGGGTGATGTAATAATACGCTGTATACTCTCTGTACCCCGGTCACTGGGTGATGTAATAATACGCTGTATACTCTCTGTACCCCGGTCACCAGGTGATGTAATAATACGCTGTATACTCTCTGTACCCCGGTCACCGGGTGATGTAATAATACGCTGTATAATCTCTGTACCCCGGTCACCAGGTGATGTAATAATACGCTGTATACTCTCTGTACCCCGGTCACTGGGTGATGTAATAATACGCTGTATACTCTCTGTACCCCGGTCACCGGGTGATGTAATAATACACTGTATACTCTCTGTACCCCGGTCACCAGGTGATGTAATAATACGCTGTATACTCTCTGTATCCCGGTCACCGGGTGATGTAATAATACGCTGTATACTCTCTGTACCCCGGTCACCAGGTGATGTAATAATACGCTGTATACTCTCTGTACCCCGGTCACCAGGTGATGTAATAATACGCTGTATACTCTCTGTACCCCGGTCACCGGGTGATGTAATAATATGCAGTGTACTCTCTGTATTCCGGTCACTGGGTGATGTAATAATACGCTGTATACTCTCTGTATTCCGGTCACTGGGTGATGTAATAATACGCTGTATACTCTCTGTACCCCGGTCACTGGGTGATGTAACAATACGCTGTATACTCTCTGTACTCTGGTCACTGGGTGATGTAATAATACGCTGTATACTCTCTGTACCCCGGTCACCGGGTGATGTAATAATACGCTGTATACTCTCTGTACCCCGGTCACTGGGTGATGTAACAATACGCTGGTATACTCTCTGTACTCCGGTCACTGGGTGATGTAATAATACGCTGTATACTCTCTGTACCCCGGTCACTGGGTGATGTAATAATACGCTGTATACTCTCTGTACCCCGGTCACTGGGTGATGTAATAATACGCTGTATACTCTCTGTACCCCGGTCACCGGGTGATGTAATAATACACTGTATACTCTCTGTACCCCGGTCACCGGGTGATGTAATAATACACTGTATACTCTCTGTACCCCGGTCACCGGGTGATGTAATAATAAGCTGTATACTCTCTGTACCCCGTTCACCAGGTGATGTAATAATACGCTGTATACTCTCTGTACCCCGGTCACCAGGTGATGTAATAATACGCTGTATAATCTCTGTACCCCGGTCACCAGGTGATGTAATAATACGCTGTATACTCTCTGTACCCCGGTCACTGGGTGATGTAATAATACGCTGTATACTCTCTGTATCCCGGTCACCGGGTGATGTAATAATACACTGTATACTCTCTGTACCCCGGTCACCAGGTGATGTAATAATACGCTGTATACTCTCTGTACCCCGGTCACCAGGTGATGTAATAATACGCTGTATACTCTCTGTACCCCGGTCACCGGGTGATGTAATAATACGCTGTATAATCTTTGTACCCCGGTCACCGGGTGATGTAATAATATGCTGTGTACTCTCTGTATTCCGGTCACTGGGTGATGTAATAATACGCTGTATACTCTCTGTATTCCGGTCACTGGGTGATGTAATAATACGCTGTATACTCTCTGTACCCCGGTCACCGGGTGATGTAATAATACGCTGTATACTCTCTGTACCCCGGTCACCGGGTGATGTAATAATACGCTGTATACTCTCTGTACCCCGGTCACCGGGTGATGTAATAATACGCTGTATACTCTCTGTACTCCGGTCACCGGGTGATGTAATAATACACTGTATAATCTCTGTACCCCGGTCACCGGGTGATGTAATAATACGCTGTATAATCTCTGTACCCCGGTCACCGGGTGATGTAATAATACGCTGTATACTCTCTGTACCCCGGTCACCAGGTGATGTAATAATACGCTGTATACTCTCTGTACTCCGGTCACCGGGTGATGTAATAATACGCTGTATACTCTCTGTACTCCGGTCACCGGGTGATGTAATAATACGCTGTATACTCTCTGTACCCCGGTCACTGGGTGATGTAATAATACACTGTATACTCTCTGTACCCCGGTCACCGGGTGATGTAATAATACGCTGTATACTCTCTGTACCCCGGTCACCAGGTAATGTAATAATACGCTGTATAATCTCTGTACCCCGGTCACTGGGTAATGTAATAATACGCTGTATACTCTCTGTACCCCGGTCACCGGGTGATGTAATAATACGCTGTATACTCTCTGTACCGCGGTCACTGGGTGATGTAATAATACGCTGTATACTCTGTACCCGGTCACTGGGTGATGTAATAATACGCTGTATACTCTCTGTACCCCGGTCACCGGGTGATGTAATAATACGCTGTATACTCTCTGTACCCCGGTCACCGGGTGATGTAATAATACGCTGTATACTCTCTGTACCCCGGTCACTGGGTGATGTAATAATACGCTGTATAATCTCTGTACCCCGGCCACCGGGTGATGTAATAATACGCTGTATACTCTCTGTATTTCGGTCACTGGGTGATGTAATAATACGCTGTATACTCTCTATATTCCGGTCACTAGGTGATGTAATAATACGCTGTATAATCTCTGTACCCCGGTCACCGGGTGATGTAATAATACGCTGTATACTCTCTGTACCCCGGTCACTGGGTAATGTAACAATACGCTGTATACTCTCTGTACCCCGGTCACCGGGTGATGTAATAATACGCTGTATACTCTCTGTACCCCGGTCACTGGGTGATGTAATAATACGCTGTATATTCTCTGTACCCTGGTCACTGGGTAATGTAACAATACGCTGTATACTCTCTGTACCCCGGTCACCAGGTGATGTAATAATACGCTGTATACTCTCTGTTCCCCGGTTACCGGGTGATGTAATAATACGCTGTATACTCTCTATTCCGGTCACTGGGTGATGTAATAATACGCTGTATACTCTCTGTACCCAGGTCACCGGGTGATGTAATAATACGCTGTATACTCTCTGTTCCCCGGTCACCGGGTGATGTAATAATACGCTGTATACTCTCTGTTCCCCGGTCACCGGGTGATGTAATAATACGCTGTATACTCTCTGTTCCCCGGTCACCGGGTGATGTAATAATACGCTGTATACTCTCTATTCCGGTCACTGGGTGATGTAATAATACGCTGTATACTCTCTGTACCCCGGTCACTGGGTGATGTAATAATACACTGTATACTCTCTGTACCCCGGTCACCAGGTGATGTAATAATACGCTGTATACTCTCTGTTCCCCGGTCACCGGGTGATGTAATAATATGCTGTATACTCTCTGTACCCCGGTCACCAGGTGATGTAATAATACGCTGTATACTCTCTATTCCGGTCACTGGGTGATGTAATAATACGCTGTATACTCTCTGTACCCTGGTCACCGGGTGATGTAATAATACGCTGTATACTCTCTGTACCCCGGTCACCGGGTGATGTAATAATACGCTGTATACTCTCTGTACCCCGGTCACTGGGTGATGTAATAATACGCTGTATACTCTCTGTACCCTGGTCACTGGGTAATGTAACAATACGCTGTATACTCTCTGTACCCCGGTCACTGGGTGATGTAATAATACGCTGTATACTCTCTGTTCCCCGGTCACCGGGTGATGTAATAATACGCTGTATACTCTCTGTACCCCGGTCACCGGGTGATGTAATAATACGCTGTATACTCTCTGTTCCCCGGTCACCGGGTGATGTAATAATACGCTGTATACTCTCTGTTCCCCGGTCACCGGGTGATGTAACAATACGCTGTATACTCTCTGTACCCCGGTCACCGGGTGATCTAATAATACGCTGTATACTCTCTGTTCCACGGTAACCGGGTGATGTAATAATACGCTGTATACTCTCTGTACTCCGGTCACTGGGTGATGTAATAATACGCTGTATACTCTCTGTACCCCGGTCACCGGGTGATGTAATAATACGCTGTATACTCTCTGTTCCCCGGTCACCGGGTGATGTAACAATACGCTGTATACTCTCTGTACCGCAGTCACCGGGTGATGTAATAATACGCTGTATACTCTCTGTACCCCGGTCACCGGGTGATGTAATAATACGCTGTATACTCTCTGTTCCCCGGTCACCGGGTGATGTAATAATACGCTGTATACTCTCTGTTCCCCGGTCACCGGGTGATGTAATAATACGCTGTATACTCTCTGTTCCCCGGTCACCGGGTGATGTAACAAAACAATACGCTGTATACTCTCTGTACCCCGGTCACCGGGTGATCTAATAATACGCTGTATACTCTCTGTTCCACGGTAACCGGGTGATGTAATAATACGCTGTATACTCTCTGTACCTTGGTCACCGGGTGATGTAATAATACGCTGTATACTCTCTGTACTCCGGTCACTGGGTGATGTAATAATACGCTGTATACTCTCTGTACCCCGGTCACCGGGTGATGTAATAATACGCTGTATACTCTCTGTACTCCGGTCACTGGGTGATGTAATAATACGCTGTATACTCTCTGTACCCCGGTCACCGGGTGATGCAATAATACGCTGTATACTCTCTGTACTCCGGTCACTGGGTGATGCAATAATACGCTGTATACTCTCTGTACCCCGGTCACCGGGTGATGTAATAATACGCTGTATACTCTCTGTACCCCGGTCACTGGGTGATGTAGTAATAATAAGCTGTATACTCTCTGTACTCCGGTCACTGGGTGATGCAATAATACGCTGTATACTCTCTGTACCCCGGTCACTGGGTGATGTAATAATACGCTGTATACTCTCTGTACTCCGGTCACTGGGTGATGCAATAATACGCTGTATACTCTCTGCACCCCGGTCACCGGGTAATGTAATAATACGCTGTATACTCTGTGTACCCCGGTCACCGGGTGATGTAATAATACGCTGTATAATCTCTGTACCCCGGTCACCGGGTGATGTAATAATACGCTGTATACTCTCTGTACCCCGGTCACCGGGTGATGTAATAATACGCTGTATACTCTCTGTACCCCGGTCACCGGGTGATGTAATAATACGCTGTATACTCTCTGTACCCCGGTCACCAGGTGATGTAATAATACGCTGTATACTCTCTGTACCCCGGTCACTGGGTGATGTAATAATACGCTGTATACTCTCTGTATCCCAGTCACTGGGTGATGTAATAATACGCTGTATAATCTCTGTACTCCGGTCACCGGGTGATGTAATAATACGCTGTATAATCTCTGTACCCCGGTCACTGGGTGATGTAATAATACGCTGTATACTCTGTACCCCGGTCACCGGGTGATGTAATAATACGCTGTATACTCTCTGTTCCCCGGTCACCGGGTGATGTAATAATACGCTGTATACTCTCTGTACCCCGGTCACCGGGTGATGTAATAATACGCTGTATACTCTCTGTTCCCCGGTCACCGGGTGATGTAATAATACGCTGTATACTCTCTGTTCCCCGGTCACCGGGTGATGTAACAATACGCTGTATACTCTCTGTACCCCGGTCACCGGGTGATCTAATAATACGCTGTATACTCTCTGTTCCACGGTAACCGGGTGATGTAATAATACGCTGTATACTCTCTGTACCCCGGTCACTGGGTGATGTAATAATACGCTGTATATTCTCTGTACCCTGGTCACTGGGTAATGTAACAATACGCTGTATACTCTCTGTACCCCGGTCACCAGGTGATGTAATAATACGCTGTATACTCTCTGTTCCCCGGTCACCGGGTGATGTAATAATACGCTGTATACTCTCTATTCCGGTCACTGGGTGATGTAATAATACGCTGTATACTCTCTGTACCCAGGTCACCGGGTGATGTAATAATACGCTGTATACTCTCTGTTCCCCGGTCACCGGGTGATGTAATAATACGCTGTATACTCTCTGTTCCCCGGTCACCGGGTGATGTAATAATACGCTGTATACTCTCTGTTCCCCGGTCACCGGGTGATGTAATAATACGCTGTATACTCTCTATTCCGGTCACTGGGTGATGTAATAATACGCTGTATACTCTCTGTACCCCGGTCACTGGGTGATGTAATAATACACTGTATACTCTCTGTACCCCGGTCACCAGGTGATGTAATAATACGCTGTATACTCTCTGTTCCCCGGTCACCGGGTGATGTAATAATATGCTGTATACTCTCTGTACCCCGGTCACCAGGTGATGTAATAATACGCTGTATACTCTCTATTCCGGTCACTGGGTGATGTAATAATACGCTGTATACTCTCTGTACCCTGGTCACCGGGTGATGTAATAATACGCTGTATACTCTCTGTACCCCGGTCACCGGGTGATGTAATAATACGCTGTATACTCTCTGTACCCCGGTCACTGGGTGATGTAATAATACGCTGTATACTCTCTGTACCCTGGTCACTGGGTAATGTAACAATACGCTGTATACTCTCTGTACCCCGGTCACTGGGTGATGTAATAATACGCTGTATACTCTCTGTTCCCCGGTCACCGGGTGATGTAATAATACGCTGTATACTCTCTGTACCCCGGTCACCGGGTGATGTAATAATACGCTGTATACTCTCTGTTCCCCGGTCACCGGGTGATGTAATAATACGCTGTATACTCTCTGTTCCCCGGTCACCGGGTGATGTAACAATACGCTGTATACTCTCTGTACCCCGGTCACCGGGTGATCTAATAATACGCTGTATACTCTCTGTTCCACGGTAACCGGGTGATGTAATAATACGCTGTATACTCTCTGTACTCCGGTCACTGGGTGATGTAATAATACGCTGTATACTCTCTGTACCCCGGTCACCGGGTGATGTAATAATACGCTGTATACTCTCTATTCCGGTCACTGGGTGATGTAATAATACGCTGTATACTCTCTGTACCCAGGTCACCGGGTGATGTAATAATACGCTGTATACTCTCTGTTCCCCGGTCACCGGGTGATGTAATAATACGCTGTATACTCTCTGTTCCCCGGTCACCGGGTGATGTAATAATACGCTGTATACTCTCTGTTCCCCGGTCACCGGGTGATGTAATAATACGCTGTATACTCTCTATTCCGGTCACTGGGTGATGTAATAATACGCTGTATACTCTCTGTACCCCGGTCACTGGGTGATGTAATAATACACTGTATACTCTCTGTACCCCTGTCACCAGGTGATGTAATAATACGCTGTATACTCTCTGTTCCCCGGTCACCGGGTGATGTAATAATACGCTGTATACTCTCTATTCCGGTCACTGGGTGATGTAATAATACGCTGTATACTCTCTGTACCCCGGTCACTGGGTGATGTAATAATACACTGTATACTCTCTGTACCCCGGTCACCAGGTGATGTAATAATACGCTGTATACTCTCTGTTCCCCGGTCACCGGGTGATGTAATAATATGCTGTATACTCTCTGTACCCCGGTCACCAGGTGATGTAATAATACGCTGTATACTCTCTATTCCGGTCACTGGGTGATGTAATAATACGCTGTATACTCTCTGTACCCTGGTCACCGGGTGATGTAATAATACGCTGTATACTCTCTGTACCCCGGTCACCGGGTGATGTAATAATACGCTGTATACTCTCTGTACCCCGGTCACTGGGTGATGTAATAATACGCTGTATACTCTCTGTACCCTGGTCACTGGGTAATGTAACAATACGCTGTATACTCTCTGTACCCCGGTCACTGGGTGATGTAATAATACGCTGTATACTCTCTGTTCCCCGGTCACCGGGTGATGTAATAATACGCTGTATACTCTCTGTTCCCCGGTCACCGGGTGATGTAATAATACGCTGTATACTCTCTGTTCCCCGGTCACCGGGTGATGTAACAAAACAATACGCTGTATACTCTCTGTACCCCGGTCACCGGGTGATCTAATAATACGCTGTATACTCTCTGTTCCACGGTAACCGGGTGATGTAATAATACGCTGTATACTCTCTGTACCTTGGTCACCGGGTGATGTAATAATACGCTGTATACTCTCTGTACTCCGGTCACTGGGTGATGTAATAATACGCTGTATACTCTCTGTACCCCGGTCACCGGGTGATGTAATAATACGCTGTATACTCTCTGTACCCCGGTCACCGGGTGATGTAATAATACGCTGTATACTCTCTGTACCCCGGTCACCGGGTGATGTAATAATACGCTGTATACTCTCTGTACCCCGGTCACCAGGTGATGTAATAATACGCTGTATACTCTCTGTACCCCGGTCACTGGGTGATGTAATAATACGCTGTATACTCTCTGTACCCCGGTCACCGGGTGATGTAATAATACGCTGTATACTCTGTACCCTGGTCACCGGGTGATGTAATAATACGCTGTATACTCTCTGTATCCCGGTCACCGGGTGATCTAATAATACGCTGTATACTCTGTACCCCGGTCACCGGGTGATGTAATAATACGCTGTATACTCTGTACCCTGGTCACCGGGTGATGTAATAATACGCTGTATACTCTCTGTACCCCGGTCACCGGGTGATGTAATAATACGCTGTATACTCTCTGTACCCCGGTCACCGGGTGATGTAATAATACGCTGTATACTCTGTACCCTGGTCACCGGGTGATGTAATAATACGCTGTATACTCTGTACCCTGGTCACCGGGTGATGTAATAATACGCTGTATACTCTCTGTACCCCGGTCACCGGGTGATGTAATAATACGCTGTATAATCTCTGTACCCCGGTCACCAGGTGATGTAATAATACGCTGTATACTCTCTGTTCCCCGGTCACCGGGTGATGTAATAATACGCTGTATAATCTCTGTACCCCGGTCACTGGGTGATGTAATAATACGCTGTATACTCTGTACCCCGGTCACCGGGTGATGTAATAATACGCTGTATACTCTCTGTTCCCCGGTCACCGGGTGATGTAATAATACGCTGTATACTCTCTGTACCCCGGTCACCAGGTGATGTAATAATACGCTGTATACTCTCTGTACCCCGGTCACCGGGTGATATAATAATATGCTGTATACTCTCTGTACCCCGGTCACCAGGTGATGTAATAATACGCTGTATACTCTCTGTACCCCGGTCACTGGGTGATGTAATAATACGCTGTATACTCTCTGTATCCCGGTCACCGGGTGATGTAGTAATACGCTGTATACTCTCTGTACCCTGGTCACTGGGTAATGTAACAATACGCTGTATACTTTCTGTACTCCGGTCACTGGGTGATGTAATAATACGCTGTATACTCTCTGTACCCCGGTCACCGGGTGATGTAATAATACGCTGTATACTCTCTATTCCGGTCACTGGGTGATGTAATAATACGCTGTATACTCTCTGTACCCAGGTCACCGGGTGATGTAATAATACGCTGTATACTCTCTGTTCCCCGGTCACCGGGTGATGTAATAATACGCTGTATACTCTCTGTTCCCCGGTCACCGGGTGATGTAATAATACGCTGTATACTCTCTGTTCCCCGGTCACCGGGTGATGTAATAATACGCTGTATACTCTCTATTCCGGTCACTGGGTGATGTAATAATACGCTGTATACTCTCTGTACCCCGGTCACTGGGTGATGTAATAATACACTGTATACTCTCTGTACCCCTGTCACCAGGTGATGTAATAATACGCTGTATACTCTCTGTTCCCCGGTCACCGGGTGATGTAATAATACGCTGTATACTCTCTATTCCGGTCACTGGGTGATGTAATAATACGCTGTATACTCTCTGTACCCCGGTCACTGGGTGATGTAATAATACACTGTATACTCTCTGTACCCCGGTCACCAGGTGATGTAATAATACGCTGTATACTCTCTGTTCCCCGGTCACCGGGTGATGTAATAATATGCTGTATACTCTCTGTACCCCGGTCACCAGGTGATGTAATAATACGCTGTATACTCTCTATTCCGGTCACTGGGTGATGTAATAATACGCTGTATACTCTCTGTACCCTGGTCACCGGGTGATGTAATAATACGCTGTATACTCTCTGTACCCCGGTCACCGGGTGATGTAATAATACGCTGTATACTCTCTGTACCCCGGTCACTGGGTGATGTAATAATACGCTGTATACTCTCTGTACCCTGGTCACTGGGTAATGTAACAATACGCTGTATACTCTCTGTACCCCGGTCACTGGGTGATGTAATAATACGCTGTATACTCTCTGTTCCCCGGTCACCGGGTGATGTAATAATACGCTGTATACTCTCTGTACCCCGGTCACTGGGTAATGTAATAATACGCTGTATACTCTCTGTACCCCGGTCACCGGGTGATGTAATAATACGCTGTATACTCTCTGTACCCCGGTCACCGGGTGATGTAATAATACGCTGTATACTCTCTGTACCCCGGTCACCGGGTGATGTAATAATACGCTGTATACTCTCTGTTCCCCGGTCACCAGGTGATGTAATAATACGCTGTATACTCTCTGTACCCCGGTCACCAGGTGATGTAATAATACGCTGTATACTCTCTGTACCCCGGTCACCAGGTGATGTAATAATACGCTGTATACTCTCTGTACCGCGGTCACCGGGTGATGTAATAATACGCTGTATACTCTCTATTCCGGTCACTGGGTGATGTAATAATACGCTGTATACTCTCTGTACCCAGGTCACCGGGTGATGTAATAATACGCTGTATACTCTCTGTTCCCCGGTCACCGGGTGATGTAATAATACGCTGTATACTCTCTGTTCCCCGGTCACCGGGTGATGTAATAATACGCTGTATACTCTCTGTTCCCCGGTCACCGGGTGATGTAATAATACGCTGTATACTCTCTATTCCGGTCACTGGGTGATGTAATAATACGCTGTATACTCTCTGTACCCCGGTCACTGGGTGATGTAATAATACACTGTATACTCTCTGTACCCCTGTCACCAGGTGATGTAATAATACGCTGTATACTCTCTGTTCCCCGGTCACCGGGTGATGTAATAATATGCGGTATACTCTCTGTACCCCGGTCACCAGGTGATGTAATAATACGCTGTATACTTTCTATTCCGGTCACTGGGTGATGTAATAATACGCTGTATACTCTCTGTACCCTGGTCACCGGGTGATGTAATAATACGCTGTATACTCTCTGTACCCCGGTCACCGGGTGATGTAATAATACGCTGTATACTCTCTGTACCCCGGTCACTGGGTGATGTAATAATACGCTGTATACTCTCTGTATCCCGGTCACCGGGTGATGTAGTAATACGCTGTATACTCTCTGTACCCTGGTCACTGGGTAATGTAACAATACGCTGTATACTTTCTGTACTCCGGTCACTGGGTGATGTAATAATACGCTGTATACTCTCTGTACCCCGGTCACTGGGTAATGTAATAATACGCTGTATACTCTCTGTACCCCGGTCACCGGGTGATGTAATAATACGCTGTATACTCTCTCTACCCCGGTCACCGGGCGATGTAATAATACGCTGTATACTCTCTGTACCCCGGTCACCGGGTGATGTAATAATACGCTGTATACTCTCTGTTCCCCGGTCACCGGGTGATGTAATAATACGCTGTATACTCTCTGTACCCCGGTCACCGGGTGATGTAATAATACGCTGTATACTCTCTGTACCCCGGTCACCGGGTGATGTAATAATACGCTGTATACTCTCTGTACCCCGGTCACTGGGTGATGTAATAATACGCTGTATACTCTCTGTACCCCGGTCACCGGGTGATGTAACAATACGCTGTATACTCTCTGTACCCCGGTCACCGGGTGATGTAATAATACGCTGTATAATCTCTGTACCCCGGTCACCGGGTGATGTAATAATACGCTGTATACTCTCTGTACCCTGGTCACCGGGTGATGTAATAATACGCTGTATACTCTCTGTACTCCGGTCACCGGGTGATGTAATAATACGCTGTATAATCTCTGTACCCCGGTCACCGGGTGATGTAATAATACGCTGTATACTCTCTGTACCCCGGTCACTGGGTAATGTAATAATACGCTGTATACTCTCTGTACCCCGGTCACCGGGTGATGTAATAATACGCTGTATACTCTCTGTACCCGGGTCACCGGGTGATGTAATAATACGCTGTATACTCTCTGTACCCCGGTCACCAGGTGATATAATAATACGCTGTATACTCTCTGTACCCCGGTCACTGGGTGATGTAATAATACGCTGTATACTCTCTGTACCCCGGTCACCAGGTGATGTAATAATACGCTGTATACTCTCTGTACCCCGGTCACTGGGTGATGTAATAATACGCTGTATACTCTGTACCCCGGTCACCGGGTGATGTAATAATACGCTGTATACTCTCTGTACCCCGGTCACCGGGTGATGTAATAATACGCTGTATACTCTGTACCCTGGTCACCGGGTGATGTAATAATACGCTGTATACTCTCTGTACCCCGGTCACCGGGTGATGTAATAATACGCTGTATACTCTCTGTACCCCGGTCACCGGGTGATGTAATAATACGCTGTATAATCTCTGTACCCCGGTCACCAGGTGATGTAATAATACACTGTATACTCTGTACCCCGGTCACCGGGTGATGTAATAATACGCTGTATACTCTGTACCCTGGTCACCGGGTGATGTAATAATACGCTGTATACTCTCTGTACCCCGGTCACCGGGTGATGTAATAATACGCTGTATACTCTCTGTACCCCGGTCACTGGGTGATGTAATAATACGCTGTATACTCTCTGTACCCCGGTCACCGGGTGATGTAATAATACGCTGTATACTCTCTGTACCCCGGTCACCGGGTGATGTAATAATACGCTGTATACTCTCTGTACCCCGGTCACCGGGTGATGTAATAATACGCTGTATACTCTCTGTACTCCGGTCTCCGGGTGATGTAATAATACGCTGTATAATCTCTGTACCCCGGTCACCGGGTGATGTAATAATACGCTGTATACTCTCTGTACCCCGGTCACTGGGTAATGTAATAATACGCTGTATACTCTCTGTACCCCGGTCACCGGGTGATGTAATAATACGCTGTATACTCTCTGTACCCCGGTCACCGGGTGATGTAATAATACGCTGTATACTCTCTGTACCCCGGTCACCGGGTGATGTAATAATACGCTGTATACTCTCTGTTCCCCGGTCACCAGGTGATGTAATAATACGCTGTATACTCTCTGTACCCCGGTCACCAGGTGATGTAATAATACGCTGTATACTCTCTGTACCCCGGTCACCAGGTGATGTAATAATACGCTGTATACTCTCTGTACCGCGGTCACCGGGTGATGTAATAATACGCTGTATACTCTCTGTACCCCGGTCACCGGGTGATGTAATAATACGCTGTATACTCTCTGTACCCCGGTCACCGGGTGATGTAATAATACGCTGTATACTCTCTGTACTCCGGTCACTGGGTGATGTAATAATACGCTGTATACTCTCTGTACCCCGGTCACCAGGTAATGTAATAATACGCTGTATAATCTCTGTACCCCGGTCACTGGGTAATGTAATAATACGCTGTATACTCTCTGTACCCCGGTCACCGGGTGATGTAATAATACGCTGTATACTCTCTGTACCGCGGTCACTGGGTGATGTAATAATACGCTGTATACTCTGTACCCGGTCACTGGGTGATGTAATAATACGCTGTATACTCTCTGTACCCCGGTCACCGGGTGATGTAATAATACGCTGTATACTCTCTGTACCCCGGTCACCGGGTGATGTAATAATACGCTGTATACTCTCTGTACCCCGGTCACTGGGTGATGTAATAATACGCTGTATAATCTCTGTACCCCGGCCACCGGGTGATGTAATAATACGCTGTATACTCTCTGTATTTCGGTCACTGGGTGATGTAATAATACGCTGTATACTCTCTATATTCCGGTCACTAGGTGATGTAATAATACACTGTATAATCTCTGTACCCCGGTCACCGGGTGATGTAATAATACGCTGTATACTCTCTGTACCCCGGTCACTGGGTAATGTAACAATACGCTGTATACTCTCTGTACCCCGGTCACCGGGTGATGTAATAATACGCTGTATACTCTCTGTACCCCGGTCACTGGGTGATGTAATAATACGCTGTATATTCTCTGTACCCTGGTCACTGGGTAATGTAACAATACGCTGTATACTCTCTGTACCCCGGTCACCAGGTGATGTAATAATACGCTGTATACTCTCTGTTCCCCGGTCACCGGGTGATGTAATAATACGCTGTATACTCTCTATTCCGGTCACTGGGTGATGTGATAATACGCTGTATACTCTCTGTACCCAGGTCACCGGGTGATGTAATAATACGCTGTATACTCTCTGTTCCCCGGTCACCGGGTGATGTAATAATACGCTGTATACTCTCTGTTCCCCGGTCACCGGGTGATGTAATAATACGCTGTATACTCTCTGTTCCCCGGTCACCGGGTGATGTAATAATACGCTGTATACTCTCTATTCCGGTCACTGGGTGATGTAATAATACGCTGTATACTCTCTGTACCCCGGTCACTGGGTGATGTAATAATACACTGTATACTCTCTGTACCCCGGTCACCAGGTGATGTAATAATACGCTGTATACTCTCTGTTCCCCGGTCACCGGGTGATGTAATAATATGCTGTATACTCTCTGTACCCCGGTCACCAGGTGATGTAATAATACGCTGTATACTCTCTATTCCGGTCACTGGGTGATGTAATAATACGCTGTATACTCTCTGTACCCTGGTCACCGGGTGATGTAATAATACGCTGTATACTCTCTGTACCCCGGTCACCGGGTGATGTAATAATACGCTGTATACTCTCTGTACCCCGGTCACTGGGTGATGTAATAATACGCTGTATACTCTCTGTTCCCCGGTCACCGGGTGATGTAACAATACGCTGTATACTCTCTGTACCCCGGTCACCGGGTGATCTAATAATACGCTGTATACTCTCTGTTCCACGGTAACCGGGTGATGTAATAATACGCTGTATACTCTCTGTACTCCGGTCACCGGGTGATGTAACAAAACAATACGCTGTATACTCTCTGTACCCCGGTCACCGGGTGATCTAATAATACGCTGTATACTCTCTGTTCCACGGTAACCGGGTGATGTAATAATACGCTGTATACTCTCTGTACCTTGGTCACCGGGTGATGTAATAATACGCTGTATACTCTCTGTACTCCGGTCACTGGGTGATGTAATAATACGCTGTATACTCTCTGTACCCCGGTCACCGGGTGATGTAATAATACGCTGTATACTCTCTGTACTCCGGTCACTGGGTGATGTAATAATACGCTGTATACTCTCTGTACCCCGGTCACCGGGTGATGCAATAATACGCTGTATACTCTCTGTACTCCGGTCACTGGGTGATGCAATAATACGCTGTATACTCTCTGTACCCCGGTTACCGGGTGATGTAATAATACGCTGTATACTCTCTGTACCCCGGTCACTGGGTGATGTAGTAATAATAAGCTGTATACTCTCTGTACTCCGGTCACTGGGTGATGCAATAATACGCTGTATACTCTCTGTACCCCGGTCACTGGGTGATGTAATAATACGCTGTATACTCTCTGTACTCCGGTCACTGGGTGATGCAATAATACGCTGTATACTCTCTGCACCCCGGTCACCGGGTAATGTAATAATACGCTGTATACTCTCTGTACCCCGGTCACCGGGTGATGTAATAATACGCTGTATAATCTCTGTACCCCGGTCACCGGGTGATGTAATAATACGCTGTATACTCTCTGTACCTCGGTCACCGGGTGATGTAATAATACGCTGTATACTCTCTGTACCCCGGTCACCGGGTGATGTAATAATACGCTGTATACTCTCTGTACCCCGGTCACCGGGTGATGTAATAATATGCTGTATACTCTCTGTACCCCGGTCACCAGGTGATGTAATAATACGCTGTATACTCTCTGTACCCCGGTCACTGGGTGATGTAATAATACGCTGTATACTCTCTGTATCCCGGTCACCGGGTGATGTAGTAATACGCTGTATACTCTCTGTACCCTGGTCACTGGGTAATGTAACAATACGCTGTATACTTTCTGTACTCCGGTCACTGGGTGATGTAATAATACGCTGTATACTCTCTGTACCCCGGTCACTGGGTAATGTAATAATACGCTGTATACTCTCTGTACCCCGGTCACCGGGTGATGTAATAATACGCTGTATACTCTCTCTACCCCGGTCACCGGGCGATGTAATAATACGCTGTATACTCTCTGTACCCCGGTCACCGGGTGATGTAATAATACGCTGTATACTCTCTGTACCGCGGTCACTGGGTGATGTAATAATACGCTGTATAATCTCTGTACCCCGGCCACCGGGTGATGTAATAATACGCTGTATACTCTCTGTATTTCGGTCACTGGGTGATGTAATAATACGCTGTATACTCTCTATATTCCGGTCACTAGGTGATGTAATAATACGCTGTATAATCTCTGTACCCCGGTCACCGGGTGATGTAATAATACGCTGTATACTCTCTGTACCCCGGTCACTGGGTAATGAAACAATACGCTGTATACTCTCTGTACCCCGGTCACCGGGTGATGTAATAATACGCTGTATACTCTCTGTACCCTGGTCACTGGGTGATGTAATAATACGCTGTATATTCTCTGTACCCTGGTCACTGGGTAATGTAACAATACGCTGTATACTCTCTGTACCCCGGTCACCAGGTGATGTAATAATACGCTGTATACTCTCTGTTCCCCGGTCACCGGGTGATGTAATAATACGCTGTATACTCTCTATTCCGGTCACTGGGTGATGTAATAATACGCTGTATACTCTCTGTACCCAGGTCACCGGGTGATGTAATAATACGCTGTATACTCTCTGTTCCCCGGTCACCGGGTGATGTAATAATACGCTGTATACTCTCTGTTCCCCGGTCACCGGGTGATGTAATAATACGCTGTATACTCTCTGTTCCCCGGTCACCGGGTGATGTAATAATACGCTGTATACTCTCTATTCCGGTCACTGGGTGATGTAATAATACGCTGTATACTCTCTGTACCCCGGTCACTGGGTGATGTAATAATACACTGTATACTCTCTGTACCCCGGTCACCAGGTGATGTAATAATACGCTGTATACTCTCTGTTCCCCGGTCACCGGGTGATGTAATAATATGCTGTATACTCTCTGTACCCCGGTCACCAGGTGATGTAATAATACGCTGTATACTCTCTATTCCGGTCACTGGGTGATGTAATAATACGCTGTATACTCTCTGTACCCTGGTCACCGGGTGATGTAATAATACGCTGTATACTCTCTGTACCCCGGTCACCGGGTGATGTAATAATACGCTGTATACTCTCTGTACCCCGGTCACTGGGTGATGTAATAATACGCTGTATACTCTCTGTATCCCGGTCACCGGGTGATGTAGTAATACGCTGTATACTCTCTGTACCCTGGTCACTGGGTAATGTAACAATACGCTGTATACTTTCTGTACTCCGGTCACTGGGTGATGTAATAATACGCTGTATACTCTCTGTACCCCGGTCACTGGGTAATGTAATAATACGCTGTATACTCTCTGTACCCCGGTCACCGGGTGATGTAATAATACGCTGTATACTCTCTCTACCCCGGTCACCGGGCGATGTAATAATACGCTGTATACTCTCTGTACCCCGGTCACCGGGTGATGTAATAATACGCTGTATACTCTCTGTACCGCGGTCACTGGGTGATGTAATAATACGCTGTATACTCTCTGTACCCCGGTCACCGGGTGATGTAATAATACGCTGTATACTCTCTGTACCCCGGTCACCGGGTGATGTAATAATACGCTGTATACTCTCTGTACCCCGGTCACTGGGTGATGTAATAATACGCTGTATACTCTCTGTACCCCGGTCACCGGGTGATGTAACAATACGCTGTATACTCTCTGTACCCCGGTCACCGGGTGATGTAATAATACGCTGTATAATCTCTGTACCCCGGTCACCGGGTGATGTAATAATACGCTGTATACTCTCTGTACCCTGGTCACCGGGTGATGTAATAATACGCTGTATACTCTCTGTACTCCGGTCACCGGGTGATGTAATAATACGCTGTATAATCTCTGTACCCCGGTCACCGGGTGATGTAATAATACGCTGTATACTCTCTGTACCCCGGTCACCGGGTGATGTAATAATACGCTGTATACTCTCTGTACCCGGGTCACCGGGTGATGTAATAATACGCTGTATACTCTCTGTACCCCGGTCACCAGGTGATGTAATAATACGCTGTATACTCTCTGTACCCCGGTCACTGGGTGATGTAATAATACGCTGTATACTCTCTGTACCCCGGTCACCAGGTGATGTAATAATACGCTGTATACTCTCTGTACCCCGGTCACTGGGTGATGTAATAATACGCTGTATACTCTGTACCCCGGTCACCGGGTGATGTAATAATACGCTGTATACTCTCTGTACCCCGGTCACCGGGTGATGTAATAATACGCTGTATACTCTGTACCCTGGTCACCGGGTGATGTAATAATACGCTGTATACTCTCTGTACCCCGGTCACCGGGTGATGTAATAATACGCTGTATACTCTCTGTACCCCGGTCACCGGGTGATGTAATAATACGCTGTATAATCTCTGTACCCCGGTCACCAGGTGATGTAATAATACACTGTATACTCTGTACCCCGGTCACCGGGTGATGTAATAATACGCTGTATACTCTGTACCCTGGTCACCGGGTGATGTAATAATACGCTGTATACTCTCTGTACCCCGGTCACCGGGTGATGTAATAATACGCTGTATACTCTCTGTACCCCGGTCACTGGGTGATGTAATAATACGCTGTATACTCTCTGTACCCCGGTCACCGGGTGATGTAATAATACGCTGTATACTCTCTGTACTCCGGTCACTGGGTGATGTAATAATACGCTGTATACTCTCTGTACCCCGGTCACCAGGTAATGTAATAATACGCTGTATAATCTCTGTACCCCGGTCACTGGGTAATGTAATAATACGCTGTATACTCTCTGTACCCCGGTCACCGGGTGATGTAATAATACACTGTATACTCTCTGTACCGCGGTCACTGGGTGATGTAATAATACGCTGTATACTCTGTACCCGGTCACTGGGTGATGTAATAATACGCTGTATACTCTCTGTACCCCGGTCACCGGGTGATGTAATAATACGCTGTATACTCTCTGTACCCCGGTCACCGGGTGATGTAATAATACGCTGTATACTCTCTGTACCCCGGTCACTGGGTGATGTAATAATACGCTGTATAATCTCTGTACCCCGGCCACCGGGTGATGTAATAATACGCTGTATACTCTCTGTATTTCGGTCACTGGGTGATGTAATAATACGCTGTATACTCTCTATATTCCGGTCACTAGGTGATGTAATAATACGCTGTATAATCTCTGTACCCCGGTCACCGGGTGATGTAATAATACGCTGTATACTCTCTGTACCCCGGTCACTGGGTAATGTAACAATACGCTGTATACTCTCTGTACCCCGGTCACCGGGTGATGTAATAATACGCTGTATACTCTCTGTACCCCGGTCACTGGGTGATGTAATAATACGCTGTATATTCTCTGTACCCTGGTCACTGGGTAATGTAACAATACGCTGTATACTCTCTGTACCCCGGTCACCAGGTGATGTAATAATACGCTGTATACTCTCTGTTCCCCGGTCACCGGGTGATGTAATAATACGCTGTATACTCTCTATTCCGGTCACTGGGTGATGTAATAATACGCTGTATACTCTCTGTACCCAGGTCACCGGGTGATGTAATAATACGATGTATACTCTCTGTTCCCCGGTCACCGGGTGATGTAATAATACGCTGTATACTCTCTGTTCCCCGGTCACCGGGTGATGTAATAATACGCTGTATACTCTCTGTTCCCCGGTCACCGGGTGATGTAATAATACGCTGTATACTCTCTATTCCGGTCACTGGGTGATGTAATAATACGCTGTATACTCTCTGTACCCCGGTCACTGGGTGATGTAATAATACACTGTATACTCTCTGTACCCCGGTCACCAGGTGATGTAATAATACGCTGTATACTCTCTGTTCCCCGGTCACCGGGTGATGTAATAATATGCTGTATACTCTCTGTACCCCGGTCACCAGGTGATGTAATAATACGCTGTATACTCTCTATTCCGGTCACTGGGTGATGTAATAATACGCTGTATACTCTCTGTACCCTGGTCACCGGGTGATGTAATAATACGCTGTATACTCTCTGTACCCCGGTCACCGGGTGATGTAATAATACGCTGTATACTCTCTGTACCCCGGTCACTGGGTGATGTAATAATACGCTGTATACTCTCTGTACCCTGGTCACTGGGTAATGTAACAATACGCTGTATACTCTCTGTACCCCGGTCACTGGGTGATGTAATAATACGCTGTATACTCTCTGTTCCCCGGTCACCGGGTGATGTAATAATACGCTGTATACTCTCTGTACCCCGGTCACCGGGTGATGTAATAATACGCTGTATACTCTCTGTTCCCCGGTCACCGGGTGATGTAATAATACGCTGTATACTCTCTGTTCCCCGGTCACCGGGTGATGTAACAATACGCTGTATACTCTCTGTACCCCGGTCACCGGGTGATCTAATAATACGCTGTATACTCTCTGTTCCACGGTAACCGGGTGATGTAATAATACGCTGTATACTCTCTGTACTCCGGTCACTGGGTGATGTAATAATACGCTGTATACTCTCTGTACCCCGGTCACCGGGTGATGTAATAATACGCTGTATACTCTCTGTTCCCCGGTCACCGGGTGATGTAACAATACGCTGTATACTCTCTGTACCGCAGTCACCGGGTGATGTAATAATACGCTGTATACTCTCTGTACCCCGGTCACCGGGTGATGTAATAATACGCTGTATACTCTCTGTTCCCCGGTCACCGGGTGATGTAATAATACGCTGTATACTCTCTGTTCCCCGGTCACCGGGTGATGTAATAATACGCTGTATACTCTCTGTTCCCCGGTCACCGGGTGATGTAACAAAACAATACGCTGTATACTCTCTGTACCCCGGTCACCGGGTGATCTAATAATACGCTGTATACTCTCTGTTCCACGGTAACCGGGTGATGTAATAATACGCTGTATACTCTCTGTACCTTGGTCACCGGGTGATGTAATAATACGCTGTATACTCTCTGTACTCCGGTCACTGGGTGATGTAATAATACGCTGTATACTCTCTGTACCCCGGTCACCGGGTGATGTAATAATACGCTGTATACTCTCTGTACTCCGGTCACTGGGTGATGTAATAATACGCTGTATACTCTCTGTACCCCGGTCACCGGGTGATGCAATAATACGCTGTATACTCTCTGTACTCCGGTCACTGGGTGATGCAATAATACGCTGTATACTCTCTGTACCCCGGTCACCGGGTGATGTAATAATACGCTGTATACTCTCTGTACCCCGGTCACTGGGTGATGTAGTAATAATAAGCTGTATACTCTCTGTACTCCGGTCACTGGGTGATGCAATAATACGCTGTATACTCTCTGTACCCCGGTCACTGGGTGATGTAATAATACGCTGTATACTCTCTGTACTCCGGTCACTGGGTGATGCAATAATACGCTGTATACTCTCTGCACCCCGGTCACCGGGTAATGTAATAATACGCTGTATACTCTCTGTACCCCGGTCACCGGGTGATGTAATAATACGCTGTATAATCTCTGTACCCCGGTCACCGGGTGATGTAATAATACGCTGTATACTCTCTGTACCCCGGTCACCGGGTGATGTAATAATACGCTGTATACTCTCTGTACCCCGGTCACCGGGTGATGTAATAATACGCTGTATACTCTCTGTACCCCGGTCACCAGGTGATGTAATAATACGCTGTATACTCTCTGTACCCCGGTCACTGGGTGATGTAATAATACGCTGTATACTCTCTGTATCCCAGTCACTGGGTGATGTAATAATACGCTGTATAATCTCTGTACTCCGGTCACCGGGTGATGTAATAATACGCTGTATAATCTCTGTACCCCGGTCACTGGGTGATGTAATAATACGCTGTATACTCTGTACCCCGGTCACCGGGTGATGTAATAATACGCTGTATACTCTCTGTACCCCGGTCACCGGGTGATGTAATAATACGCTGTATACTCTGTACCCTGGTCACCGGGTGATGTAATAATACGCTGTATACTCTCTGTATCCCGGTCACCGGGTGATCTAATAATACGCTGTATACTCTGTACCCCGGTCACCGGGTGATGTAATAATACGCTGTATACTCTGTACCCTGGTCACCGGGTGATGTAATAATACGCTGTATACTCTCTGTACCCCGGTCACCGGGTGATGTAATAATACGCTGTATACTCTCTGTACCCCGGTCACCGGGTGATGTAATAATACGCTGTATACTCTGTACCCTGGTCACCGGGTGATGTAATAATACGCTGTATACTCTGTACCCTGGTCACCGGGTGATGTAATAATACGCTGTATACTCTCTGTACCCCGGTCACCGGGTGATCTAATAATACGCTGTATACTCTCTGTACCCCGGTCACCGGGTGATGTAATAATACGCTGTATAATCTCTGTACCCCGGTCACCAGGTGATGTAATAATACGCTGTATACTCTCTGTTCCCCGGTCACCGGGTGATGTAATAATACGCTGTATAATCTCTGTACCCCGGTCACTGGGTGATGTAATAATACGCTGTATACTCTGTACCCCGGTCACCGGGTGATGTAATAATACGCTGTATACTCTCTGTTCCCCGGTCACCGGGTGATGTAATAATACGCTGTATACTCTCTGTACCCCGGTCACCAGGTGATGTAATAATACGCTGTATACTCTCTGTACCCCGGTCACCGGGTGATGTAATAATATGCTGTATACTCTCTGTACCCCGGTCACCAGGTGATGTAATAATACGCTGTATACTCTCTGTACCCCGGTCACTGGGTGATGTAATAATACGCTGTATACTCTCTGTATCCCGGTCACCGGGTGATGTAGTAATACGCTGTATACTCTCTGTACCCTGGTCACTGGGTAATGTAACAATACGCTGTATACTTTCTGTACTCCGGTCACTGGGTGATGTAATAATACGCTGTATACTCTCTGTACCCCGGTCACTGGGTAATGTAATAATACGCTGTATACTCTCTGTACCCCGGTCACCGGGTGATGTAATAATACGCTGTATACTCTCTCTACCCCGGTCACCGGGCGATGTAATAATACGCTGTATACTCTCTGTACCCCGGTCACCGGGTGATGTAATAATACGCTGTATACTCTCTGTACCGCGGTCACTGGGTGATGTAATAATACGCTGTATACTCTCTGTACCCCGGTCACCGGGTGATGTAATAATACGCTGTATACTCTCTGTACCCCGGTCACCGGGTGATGTAATAATACGCTGTATACTCTCTGTACCCCGGTCACCGGGTGATGTAATAATACGCTGTATACTCTCTGTACCCCGGTCACTGGGTGATGTAATAATACGCTGTATACTCTCTGTACCCCGGTCACCGGGTGATGTAACAATACGCTGTATACTCTCTGTACCCCGGTCACCGGGTGATGTAATAATACGCTGTATAATCTCTGTACCCCGGTCACCGGGTGATGTAATAATACGCTGTATACTCTCTGTACCCTGGTCACCGGGTGATGTAATAATACGCTGTATACTCTCTGTACTCCGGTCACCGGGTGATGTAATAATACGCTGTATACTCTCTGTACCCCGGTCACCGGGTGATGTAATAATACGCTGTATAATCTCTGTACCCCGGTCACCAGGTGATGTAATAATACACTGTATACTCTGTACCCCGGTCACCGGGTGATGTAATAATACGCTGTATACTCTGTACCCTGGTCACCGGGTGATGTAATAATACGCTGTATACTCTCTGTACCCCGGTCACCGGGTGATGTAATAATACGCTGTATACTCTCTGTACCCCGGTCACTGGGTGATGTAATAATACGCTGTATACTCTCTGTACCCCGGTCACCGGGTGATGTAATAATACGCTGTATACTCTCTGTACCCCGGTCACCGGGTGATGTAATAATACGCTGTATACTCTCTGTACCCCGGTCACTGGGTGATGTAATAATACGCTGTATACTCTCTGTACTCCGGTCACCGGGTGATGTAATAATACGCTGTATAATCTCTGTACCCCGGTCACCGGGTGATGTAATAATACGCTGTATACTCTCTGTACCCCGGTCACTGGGTAATGTAATAATACGCTGTGTACTCTCTGTACCCCGGTCACCGGGTGATGTAATAATACGCTGTATACTCTCTGTACCCCGGTCACCGGGTGATGTAATAATACGCTGTATACTCTCTGTACCCCGGTCACCGGGTGATGTAATAATACGCTGTATACTCTCTGTACCCCGGTCACCGGGTGATGTAATAATACGCTGTACACTCTCTGTACCCCGGTCACCGGGTGATGTAATAATACGCTGTATACTCTCTGTTCCCCGGTCACCGGGTGATGTAATAATACGCTGTATACTCTCTGTACCCCGGTCACCAGGTGATGTAATAATACGCTGTATACTCTGTACCCCGGTCACCAGGTGATGTAATAATACGCTGTATACTCTCTGTACCGCGGTCACCGGGTGATGTAATAATACGCTGTATACTCTCTGTACCCCGGTCACCGGGTGATGTAATAATACGCTGTATACTCTCTGTACCCCGGTCACCGGGTGATGTAATAATACGCTGTATACTCTCTGTACTCCGGTCACTGGGTGATGTAATAATACGCTGTATACTCTCTGTACCCCGGTCACCGGGTGATGTAACAATACGCTGTATACTCTCTGTACCCCGGTCACCAGGTAATGTAATAATACGCTGTATAATCTCTGTACCCCGGTCACTGGGTAATGTAATAATACGCTGTATACTCTCTGTACCCCGGTCACCGGGTGATGTAATAATACGCTGTATACTCTCTGTACCGCGGTCACTGGGTGATGTAATAATACGCTGTATACTCTGTACCCGGTCACTGGGTGATGTAATAATACGCTGTATACTCTCTGTACCCCGGTCACCGGGTGATGTAATAATACGCTGTATACTCTCTGTACCCCGGTCACCGGGTGATGTAATAATACGCTGTATACTCTCTGTACCCCGGTCACTGGGTGATGTAATAATACGCTGTATAATCTCTGTACCCCGGCCACCGGGTGATGTAATAATACGCTGTATACTCTCTGTATTCCGGTCACTGGGTGATGTAATAATACGCTGTATACTCTCTATATTCCGGTCACTAGGTGATGTAATAATACGCTGTATAATCTCTGTACCCCGGTCACCGGGTGATGTAATAATACGCTGTATACTCTCTGTATCCCGGTCAACGGGTGATGTAATAATACGCTGTATACGCTCTGTACCCCGGTCACCGGGTGATGTAATAATACGCTGTATAATCTCCAGGTACCGGGTGATGTAGTAGTACGCTGTATAATCTCCAGGCATCGGGTGTTGTAGTAGTACGCTGTATAATCTCCGGGCACCGGGTGATGTAGTAGTACGCGGTATAATCTCCGGTCACTGGGTGATGTAGTAGTACGCGGTATAATCTCCGGGCACCGGGTGATGTAGTAGTACGCTGTATAATCTCCGGGCACCGGGTGATGTAGTAGTACGCGGTATAATCTCCGGGCACCGGGTGATGTAGTAGTACGCGGTATAATCTCCGGGCACCGGGTGATGTAGTAGTACGCGGTATAATCTCCGGGCACCGGGTGATGTAGTAGTACGCGGTATAATCTCCGGGCACCGGGTGATGTAGTAGTACGCGGTATAATCTCCGGGCACCGGGTGATGTAGTAGTACGCTGTATAATCTCCGGGCACCGGGTGATGTAGTAGTACGCTGTATAATCTCCGGGCACCGGGTGATGTAGTAGTACGCTGTATAATCTCCGGGCACCGGGTGATGTAGTAGTACGCTGTATAATCTCCGGGCACTGGGTGATGTAGTAGTACGCGGTATAATCTCCGGGCACCGGGTGATGTAGTAGTACGCTGTATAATCTCCCGGCACCGGGTGATGTAGTAGTACGCGGTATAATCTCCGGGCACCGGGTGATGTAGTAGTACGCGGTATAATCTCCGGGCACCGGGTGATGTAGTAGTACGCGGTATAATCTCCGGGCACCGGGTGATGTAGTAGTACGCGGTATAATCTCCGGGCACTGGGTGATGTAGTAGTATGCTGTATAATCTCTGGGCACCGGGTGATGTAGTAGTACGCTGTATAATCTCCGGGCACCGGGTGATGTAGTAGTACGCTGTATAATCTCCGGGCACCGGGTGATGTAGTAGTACGCGGTATAATCTCCGGGCACCGGGTGATGTAGTAGTACGCGGTATAATCTCCGGGCACCGGGTGATGTAGTAGTACGCGGTATAATCTCCGGGCACCGGGTGATGTAGTAGTACGCGGTATAATCTCCGGGCACCGGGTGATGTAGTAGTACGCGGTATAATCTCCGGCACCGGGTGATGTAGTAGTACGCTGTATAATCTCCGGGCACCGGGTGATGTAGTAGTCTCCGGGCACCGGGTGATGTAGTAGTACGCGGTATAATCTCCGGGCACCGGGTGATGTAGTAGTACGCGGTATAATCTCCGGGGCACCGGGTGATGTAGTAGTACGCGGTATAATCTCCGGGCACCGGGTGATGTAGTAGTACGCGGTATAATCTCCGGGCACCGGGTGATGATGTAGTACACTGTATAATCTCCGGGCACCGGGTGATGTAGTAGTACACTGTATAATCTCCAGGCACCGGGTGATGTAGTAGTACGCTGTATAATCTCCGGGCACCGGGTGATGTAATATTACTGCAGAGTGATGCCAGGCTCTGTGGGTGTATCTCTCGTTATGGTCACAGCTGTCTCCTCAGCTCCTTCCTCTGTCTCTAGAGATGATGTGATATAGGAGCTGCCACATCTGTCAGACCTGGAGAAGAAGCTCGGAGTCAGCGCCTCGGTCTCGTCTCTCTGCCCTAGGTGTATACAGGTGAGGGGCTCAGGGTGATCTGGCTGCAGGTATACAGACACGTGTGTCTGGTAATACTGAGCGATGGCTCCTCAGCCAGGGGGGGGAGACTCTGTATGTCCGGCAGGATGATAGGAGCATATGATCTGTGACCCACACCTGCTTTATTATATACCTATAGATTATATACACTGCCTGCCTTATTATATACCTAGAGATTATATACACTGCCTGCTTTATTATATACCTATATAGTATATACACTGCCTCCCTTATTATATACCTATAGAGTATATACACTGCCTGCCTTATTATATACCTAGAGATTATATACACTGCCTGCCTTATTATATACCTATATAGTATATACACTGCCTGCCTTATTATATACCTAGAGATTATATACACTGCCTGCCTTATTATATACCTATAGAGTATATACACTGCCTCCCTTATTATATACCTATAGAGTATATACACTGCCTGCCTTATTATATACCTAGAGATTATATACACTGCCTGCCTTATTATATACCTATATAGTATATACACTGCCTGCCTTATTATATACCTAGAGATTATATACACTGCCTGCCTTATTATATACCTATAGAGTATATACACTGCCTGCCTTATTATATACCTATATAGTATATACACTGCCTGCCTTATTATATACCTAGAGATTATATACACTGCCTGCCTTATTATATACCTATAGAGTATATACACTGCCTGCTTTATTATATACCTATATAGTATATACACTGCCTGCCTTATTATATACCTAGAGATTATATACACTGCCTGCCTTATTATATACCTATAGAGTATATATACTGCCTGCCTTATTATATACCTATATAGTATATACACTGCCTGCCTTATTATATACCTAGAGATTATATACACTGCCTGCCTTATTATATACCTATAGATTATATACACTGCCTGCCTTATTATATACATATAGAGTATATACACTGCCTGCCTTATTATATACCTATAGATTATATACACTGCCTGCCTTATTATATACCTATAGATTATATACACTGCCTGCCTTATTATATACCTATAGATTATATACACTGCCTGCCTTATTATATACCTATAGAGTATATATACACTGCCTGCCTTATTATATACCTATAGATTATATACACTGCCTGCGTTATTATATACCTATAGAGTATATACACTGCCTGCCTTATTATATACCTATAGATTATATACACTGCCTGCCTTATTATATACCTATAGATTATATACACTGCCTGCCTTATTATATACCTATAGAGTATATACACTGCCTGCCTTATTATATACCTATAGATTATATAAACTGCCTGCCTTATTATATACCTATAGATTATGGGGGTCATTCCGAGTTGTTCGCTCGGTCTTTTTTTGTCGCAACGGAGCCATTAGTCGCTAATGCGCATGCACAATGTCCGCAGTGCGACTGTGCCAAGTAAATTTGCTATGCAGTTAGGTATTTTACTCACGGCATTACAAGGTTTTTTCTTCGTTCTGGTGATCGTAATGTGATTGACAGGAAGTGGGTGTTTCTGGGCGGAAACTGGCCGTTTTATGGGAGTGTGTAAAAAAACGCTACCGTTTCTGGGGAAAACGCGGGAGTGGCTGGAGAAACGGAGGAGTGTCTGGGCGAACGCTGGGTGTGTTTGTGACGTCAAACCAGGAACGACAAGCACTGAACTGATCGCAGATGCCGAGTAAGTCTGGAGCTACTCAGAAACTGCTAAGAAGTGTCTATTCGCAATTCTGCTAATCTTTCGTTCGCAATTTTGATAAGCTAAGATTCACTCCCAGTAGGCGGCGGTTTAGCGTGTGCAAAGCTGCTAAAAGCATCTTGCGAGCGAACAACTCGGAATGACCCCCTATATACACTGCCTGCCTTATTATATACCTATGGAGTATATACTCTGCCTGCCTTATATACCTATAGATTATATACACTGCCTGCCTTATTATATACCTATAGATTATATACACTGCCTGCCTTATTATATACCTACAGATTATATATACTGCCTGCCTTATTATATACCTATAGATTATATACACTGCCTGCCTTATTATATACCTATAGATTATACACACTGTCAGACTTATTATATACCTATAGATTATATACACTGCCTCCCTTATTATATACCTATAGATTATATACACTGCCTGCCTTATCATATACCTATAGATTATATACACTGCCTGCCTTATTATATACCTATAGTTTTATTATACACGTGTAGATTATACACACTGGTAGGAAGATGGAGAAGGGTGCAATGCTCTGCTGGATACATATGACAGATGTATTTGGCTGGGGTACACTGGGGAGTTACCTGCGTGACAGGTGAGTGTAGACAGATACCTGTGTCAGGTAGCAGTGGTATTCTCTGTACAGAGAAGCGAGTGCTGGGTATTATCTGATACGTACATTGTTATTATGTATCCTCCTGGGATAGCGGTGTGTGTGCTCACTGTAATCATTACTCCCCCAGTAATTAGTGAGGACGGGGATCATATAACGCTCCATGAGGTGTAACACAGACATGCTCCGACCCCTTATACTAACCGCACTCCTGTGTTATGTACTGGACACGCTGCTACCACGTGTTACACTACATGAGGTGTAACACAGACATGCTCCGACGCCTTATACTAACCGCACTCCTGTGTTATGTACTGGACATGCTGCTACCACGTGTTACACTACATGAGGTGTAACGCAGACAGCCTCCGACCCCTTATACTAACCGCACTCCTGTGTTATGTACTGGACACGCTGCTACCACGTGTTACACTACATGAGGTGTAACGCAGACAGCCTCTGACCCCTTATACTAACCGCACTCCTGTGTTATGTCCTGGACACGCTGCTACCACGTGTTACACTACATGAGGTGTAACGCAGACAACCTCCGACACCTTATACTAACCGCACTCCTGTGTTATGTACTGGACACGCTGCTACCACGTGTTACACTACATGAGGTGTAACGCAGACAACCTCCGACCCCTCATACTAACCGCACTCCTGTGTTATGTACTGGACACGCTGCTACCACGTGTTACACTACATGAGGTGTAACGCAGACAACCTCCGACCCCTCATACTAACCGCACTCCTGTGTTATGTACTGGACACGCTGCTACCACGTGTTACACTACATGAGGTGTAACGCAGACAACCTCCGACCCCTCATACTAACCGCACTCCTGTGTTATGTACTGGACACGCTGCTACCACGTGTTACACTACATGAGGTGTAACACAGACATGCTCCGACACCTTATACTAACCGCACTCCTGTGTTATGTACTGGACATGCTGCTACCACGTGTTACACTACATGAGGTGTAACGCAGACAGCCTCCTACCCCTTATACTAACCGCACTCCTGTGTTATGTACTGGACACGCTGCTACCACGTGTTACACTACATGAGGTGTAACACAGACATGCTCCGACACCTTATACTAACCGCACTCCTGTGTTATGTACTGGACACGCTGCTACCACGTGTTACACTACATGAGGTGTAACGCAGACATGCTCCGACACCTTATACTAACCGCACTCCTGTGTTATGTACTGGACACGCTGCTACCACGTGTTACACTACATGAGGTGTAACGCAGACAGCCTCCGACACCTTATACTAACCGCACTCCTGTGTTATGTACTGGACACGCTGCTACCACGTGTTACACTACATGAGGTGTAACGCAGACAGCCTCCGACCCCTTATACTAACCGCACTCCTGTGTTATGTACTGGACACGCTGCTACCACGTGTTACACTACATGAGGTGTAACGCAGACAGCCTCCGACACCTTATACTAACCGCACTCCTGTGTTATGTACTGGACACGCTGCTACCACGTGTTACACTACATGAGGTGTAACGCAGACAACCTCCGACCCCTTATACTAACCGCACTCCTGTGTTATGTACTGGACATGCTGCTACCACGTGTTACACTACATGAGGTGTAACGCAGACAGCCTCCGACCCCTTATACTAACCGCACTCCTGTGTTATGTACTGGACATGCTGCTACCACGTGTTACACTACATGAGGTGTAACGCAGACAGCCTCCGACACCTTATACTAACCGCACTCCTGTGTTATGTACTGGACACGCTGCTACCACGTGTTACACTACATGAGGTGTAACGCAGACAGCCTCCGACACCTTATACTAACCGCACTCCTGTGTTATGTACTGGACACGCTGCTACCACGTGTTACACTACATGAGGTGTAACGCAGACAGCCTCCGACACCTTATACTAACCGCACTCCTGTGTTATGTACTGGACACGCTGCTACCACGTGTTACACTACATGAGGTGTAACGCAGACAGCCTCCGACACCTTATACTAACCGCACTCCTGTGTTATGTACTGGACACGCTGCTACCACGTGTTACACTACATGAGCTGTAACACAGACAGCCTCCGACACCTTACACTAACCGCACTCCTGTGTTATGTACTGGACACGCTGCTACCACGTGTTACACTACATGAGGTGTAACGCAGACAGCCTCCGACCCCGTATACTAACCGCACTCCTGTGTTATGTACTGGACATGCTGCTACCACGTGTTACACTACATGAGGTGTAACGCAGACAGCCTCCGACCCCGTATACTAACCGCACTCCTGTGTTATGTACTGGACACGCTGCTACCACGTGTTACACTACATGAGGTGTAACGCAGACAGCCTCCGACACCTTATACTAACCGCACTCCTGTGTTATGTACTGGACACGCTGCTACCACGTGTTACACTACATGAGGTGTAACGCAGACAGCCTCTGACCCCTTATACTAACCGCACTCCTGTGTTATGTACTGGACACGCTGCTACCACGTGTTACACTACATGAGGTGTAACGCAGACAGCCTCTGACGCCTTATACTAACCGCACTCCTGTGTTATGTACTGGACACGCTGCTACCACGTGTTACACTACATGAGGTGTAACGCAGACATCCTCTGACGCCTTATACTAACCGCACTCCTGTGTTATGTACTGGACACGCTGCTACCACGTGTTACACTACATGAGGTGTAACGCAGACAACCTCCGACCCCTTATACTAACCGCACTTCTGTGTTATGTACTGGACACGCTGCTACCACGTGTTACACTACATGAGGTGTAACGCAGACAGCCTCCGACACCTTATACTAACCGCACTTCTGTGTTATGTACTGGACACGCTGCTACCACGTGTTACACTACATGAGGTGTAACGCAGACAGCCTCTGACGCCTTATACTAACCGCACTCCTGTGTTATGTACTGGACACGCTGCTACCACGTGTTACACTACATGAGGTGTAACGCAGACAACCTCCGACCCCTTATACTAACCGCACTTCTGTGTTATGTACTGGACACGCTGCTACCACGTGTTACACTACATGAGGTGTAACGCAGACAGCCTCTGACGCCTTATACTAACCGCACTCCTGTGTTATGTACTGGACACGCTGCTACCACGTGTTACACTACATGAGGTGTAACGCAGACAACCTCCGACCCCTTATACTAACCGCACTTCTGTGTTATGTACTGGACACGCTGCTACCACGTGTTACACTACATGAGGTGTAACGCAGACAGCCTCCGACCCCTTATACTAACCGCACTCCTGTGATATGTACTGGACACGCTGCTACCACGTGTTACACTACATGAGGTGTAACGCAGACAGCCTCCGACACCTCATACTAACCGCACTCCTGTGTTATGTACTGGACACGTGTTACACTACATGAGGTGTAACGCAGACAGCCTCCGACACCTCATACTAACCGCACTCCTGTGTTATGTACTGGACACGCTGCTACCACGTGTTACACTACATGAGGTGTAACACAGACAACCTCCGACACCTTATACTAACCGCACTCCTGTGTTATGTACTGGACACGCTGCTACCACGTGTTACACTACATGAGGTGTAACGCAGACAGCCTCCGACACCTTATACTAACCGCACTCCTGTGTTATGTCCTGGACACGCTGCTACCACGTGTTACACTACATGAGGTGTAACGCAGACATACTCCGACACCTTATACTAACCGCACTCCTGTGTTATGTACTGGACATGCTGCTACCACGTGTTACACTACATGAGGTGTAACGCAGACAGCCTCCGACACCTTATACTAACCGCACTCCTGTGTTATGTCCTGGACACGCTGCTACCACGTGTTACACTACATGAGGTGTAACGCAGACATGCTCCGACACCTTATACTAACCGCACTCCTGTGTTATGTACTGGACACGCTGCTACCACGTGTTACACTACATGAGGTGTAACGCAGACATGCTCCGACACCTTATACTAACTGCACTCCTGTGTTATGTTCTGGACACGCTGCTACCACGTGTTACACTACATGAGGTGTAACGCAGACATGCTCCGACACCTTATACTAACCGCACTCCTGTGTTATGTACTAGACACGCTGCTACCACGTGTTACACTACATGAGGTGTAACGCAGACAGCCTACGACACCTTATACTAACCGCACTCCTGTGTTATGTACTGGACACGCTGCTACCACATGTTACACTACATGAGGTGTAACGCAGACATGCTCTGACACCTTATACTAACCGCACTCCTGTGTTATGTACTGGACACGCTGCTACCACGTCTTACACTACATGAGGTGTAACGCAGACAGCCTCTGACGCCTTATACTAACCACACTCCTGTGTTATGTACTGGACACGCTGCTACCACGTGTTACACTACATGAGGTGTAACGCAGACAGCCTCTGACGCCTTATACTAACCGCACTCCTGTGTTATGTACTGGACACGCTGCTACCACGTGTTACACTACATGAGGTGTAACGCAGACAGCCTCTGACGCCTTATACTAACCGCACTCCTGTGTTATGTACTGGACACGCTGCTACCACGTGTTACACTACATGAGGTGTAACACAGACAGCCTTCGACACCTTATACTAACCGCACTCCTGTGTTATGTACTGGACACGCTGCTACCACGTGCTACACTAGATGAGGTGTAACGCAGACATGCTCCGAAACCTTATACTAACCGCACTCCTGTGTTATGTACTAGACACGCTGCTACCACGTGTTACACTACATGAGGTGTAACGCAGACAGCCTCCGACCCCATATACTAACCGCACTCCTGTGTTATGTACTAGACACACTGCTACCACGTGTTACACTACATGAGGTGTAACGCAGACAGCCTCCGACACGTTATACTAACCGCACTCCTGTGTTATGTACTGGACACGCTGCTACCACATGTTACACTACATGAGGTGTAACACAGACATGCTCCGACCCCTTATACTAACCGCACTCCTGTGTTATGTACTGGACACGCTGCTACCACGTGTTACACTACATGAGGTGTAACGCAGACAGCCTCCGACACCTCATACTAACCGCACTCCTGTGTTATGTACTGGACACGCTGCTACCACGTGTTACACTACATGAGGTGTAACACAGACAACCTCCGACACCTTATACTAACCGCACTCCTGTGTTATGTACTGGACACGCTGCTACCACGTGTTACACTACATGAGGTGTAACACAGACAACCTCCGACACCTTATACTAACCGCACTCCTGTGTTATGTACTGGACACGCTGCTACCACGTGTTACACTACATGAGGAGTAACGCAGACAGCCTCCGACCCCTTATACTAACCGCACTTCTGTGTTATGTACTGGACATGCTGCTACCACGTGTTACAGTACATGAGGTGTAACACAGACATGCTCCGACACCTTATACTAACCGCACTCCTGTGTTATGTACTGGACACGCTGCTACCACGTCTTACACTACATGAGGTGTAACGCAGACAGCCTCCGACACCTTATACTAACCGCACTCCTGTGTTATGTACTGGACACGCTGCTACCACGTGTTACACTACATGAGGTGTAACGCAGACAGCCTCTGACGCCTTATACTAACCGCACTCCTGTGTTATGTACTAGACGCTGCTACCACGTGTTACACTACATGAGGTGTAACGCAGACAGCCTCCGACACCTTATACTAACCGCACTCCTGTGTTATGTACTGGACACGCTGCTACCACGTGTTACACTACATGAGGTGTAACGCAGACATGCTCTGACACCTTATACTAACCGCACTCCTGTGTTATGTACTGGACACGCTGCTACCACGTGTTACACTACATGAGGTGTAACGCAGACAGCCTCTGACGCCTTATACTAACCGCACTCCTGTGTTATGTACTGGACACGCTGCTACCACGTGTTACACTACATGAGGTGTAACGCAGACAGCCTCTGACGCCTTATACTAACCGCACTCCTGTGTTATGTACTGGACACGCTGCTACCACGTGTTACACTACATGAGGTGTAACACAGACAGCCTCCGACACCTTATACTAACCGCACTCCTGTGTTATGTACTGGACACGCTGCTACCACGTGCTACACTACATGAGGTGTAACGCAGACATGCTCCGAAACCTTATACTAACCGCACTCCTGTGTTATGTACTAGACACGCTGCTACCACGTGTTACACTACATGAGGTGTAACGCAGACAGCCTCCGACACCTTATACTAACCGCACTCCTGTGTTATGTACTGGACACGCTGCTACCACGTGCTACACTACATGAGGTGTAACGCAGACATGCTCCGAAACCTTATACTAACCGCACTCCTGTGTTATGTACTAGACACGCTGCTACCACGTGTTACACTACATGAGGTGTAACGCAGACAGCCTCCGACACGTTATACTAACCGCACTCCTGTGTTATGTACTGGACACGCTGCTACCACATGTTACACTACATGAGGTGTAACGCAGACAGCCTCCGACACCTTATACTAACCGCACTCCTGTGTTATGTACTGGACACGCTGCTACCACGTGTTACACTACATGAGGTGTAACGCAGACAGCCTCCGACCCCTTATACTAACCGCACTCCTGTGTTATGTACTGGACACGCTGCTACCACGTGTTACACTACATGAGGTGTAACACAGACATGCTCCGACACCTTATACTAACCGCACTCCTGTGTTATGTACTGGACACGCCTACCACGTGTTACACTACATGAGGTGTAACACAGACATGCTCCGACCCCTTATACTAACCACACTCCTGTGTTATGTACTGGACACGCTGCTACCACGTGTTACACTACATGAGGTGTAACGCAGACATGCTCCGACACCTTATACTAGCCGCACTCCTGTGTTATGTACTGGACACGCTGCTACCACGTGTTACACTACATGAGGTGTAACGCAGGCAGCCTCTGACGCCTTATACTAACCGCACTCCTGTGTTATGTACTGGACACGCTGCTACCACGTGTTACACTACATGAGGTGTAACGCAGACAGCCTCCGACACCTTATACTAACCGCACTCCTGTGTTATGTACTGGACACGCTGCTACCACGTGTTACACTACATGAGGTGTAACGCAGACATGCTCCGACACCTTATACTAACCGCACTCCTGTGTTATGTACTGGACACGCTGCTACCACGTGTTACACTACATGAGGTGTAACGCAGACAGCCTCCGACACCTCATACTAACCGCACTTCTGTGTTATGTACTGGACACGCTGCTACCACGTGTTACACTACATGAGGTGTAACGCAGACATGCTCCGACACCTTATACTAACCGCACTCCTGTGTTATGTACTGGACATGCTGCTACCACATGTTACACTACATGAGGTGTAACGCAGACAGCCTCCGACACCTTATACTAACCGCACTCCTGTGTTATGTACTGGACACGCTGCTACCACGTGTTACACTACATGAGGTGTAACGCAGACATGCTCCGACACCTTATACTAACCGCACTCCTGTGTTATGTACTGGACATGCTGCTACCACGTGTTACACTACATGAGGTGTAACGCAGACAGCCTCTGACGCCTTATACTAACCGCACTCCTGTGTTATGTACTGGACACGCTGCTACCATGTGTTACACTACATGAGGTGTAACGCAGACAGCCTCTGACGCCTTATACTAACCGCACTCCTGTGTTATGTACTGGACATGCTGCTACCACGTGTTACACTACATGAGGTGTAACGCAGACAGCCTCCGACACCTTATACTAACCGCACTCCTGTGTTATGTCCTGGACACGCTGCTACCACGTGTTACACTACATGAGGTGTAACGCAGACAGCCTCCGACACCTTATACTAACCGCACTCCTGTGTTATGTACTGGACACGCTGCTACCACGTGTTACACTACATGAGGTGTAACGCAGACAGCCTCCGACACCTTATACTAACCGCACTCCTGTGTTATGTCCTGGACACGCTGCTACCACGTGTTACACTACATGAGGTGTAACGCAGACAGCCTCCGACACCTTATACTAACCGCACTCCTGTGTTATGTACTGGACACGCTGCTACCACGTGTTACACTACATGAGGTGTAACGCAGACAGCCTCCGACACCTTATACTAACCGCACTCCTGTGTTATGTCCTGGACACGCTGCTACCACGTGTTACACTACATGAGGTGTAACACAGACATGCTCCGACACCTTATACTAACCGCACTCCTGTGTTATGTACTGGACACGCTGCTACCACGTGTTACACTACATGAGGTGTAACGCAGACAGCCTCCGACACCTTATACTAACCGCACTCCTGTGTTATGTCCTGGACACGCTGCTACCACGTGTTACACTACATGAGGTGTAACGCAGACAGCCTCCGACACCTTATACTAACCGCACTCCTGTGTTATGTACTGGACACGCTGCTACCACGTGTTACGCTACATGAGGTGTAACGCAGACAGCCTCCGACACCTTATACTAACCGCACTCCTGTGTTATGTACTGGACACGCTGCTACCACATGTTACACTACATGAGGTGTAACGCAGACAGCCTCTGACGCCTTATACTAACCGCACTCCTGTGTTATGTACTGGACACGCTGCTACCACGTGTTACACTACATGAGGTGTAACGCAGACAGCCTCCGACACCTTATACTAACAGCACTCCTGTGTTATGTCCTGGACACGCTGCTATCACGTGTTACACTACATGAGGTGTAACACAGACAGCCTCCGACACCTTATACTAACCGCACTCCTGTGTTATGTCCTGGACACGCTGCTACCACGTGTTACACTACATGAGGTGTAACACAGACAACCTCCGACACCTTATACTAACCACACTCCTGTGTTATGTACTGGACACGCTGCTACCACGTGTTACACTACATGAGGTGTAACACAGACAACCTCCGACACCTCATACTAACCACACTCCTGTGTTATGTCCTGGACACGCTGCTACCACGTGTTACACTACATGAGGTGTAACGCAGACAGCCTCTGACGCCTTATACTAACCGCACTCCTGTGTTATGTACTGGACACGCTGCTACCACATGTTACACTACATGAGGTGTAACGCAGACAGCCTCTGACGCCTTATACTAACCGCACTCCTGTGTTATGTACTGGACACGCTGCTACCACGTGTTACACTACATGAGGTGTAACGCAGACAACCTCCGACACCTCATACTAACCACACTCCTGTGTTATGTACTGGACACGCTGCTACCACGTGTTACACTACATGAGGTGTAACACAGACAGCCTCCGACACCTCATACTAACCGCACTCCTGTGTTATGTACTGGACACGCTGCTACCACGTGTGACACTACATGAGGTGTAACGCAGACATGCTCCGACACCTTATACTAGCCGCACTCCTGTGTTATGTACTGGACACGCTGCTACCACGTGTTACACTACATGAGGTGTAACACAGACAGCCTCCGACACCTTATACTAACCGCATTCCTGTGTTATGTACTGGACACGCTGCTACCACGTGTTACACTACATGAGGTGTAACGCAGACAGCCTCTGACGCCTTATACTAACCGCACATCTGTGTTATGTACTGGACACGCTGCTACCACGTGTTACACTACATGAGGTGTAACGCAGACAGCCTCCGACACCTTATACTAACCGCACTCCTGTGTTATGTACTGGACATGCTGCTACCACGTGTTACACTACATGAGGTGTAACGCAGACAGCCTCTGACACCTTATACTAACCGCACTCCTGTGTTATGTACTGGACACGCTGCTACCACGTGCTACACTACATGAGGTGTAACGCAGACAGCCTCTGACGCCTTATACTAACCACACTCCTGTGTTATGTCCTGGACACGCTGCTACCACGTGTTACACTACATGAGGTGTAACGCAGACATGCTCCGACCCCTTATACTAACCGCACTCCTGTGTTATGTACTGGACACGCTGCTACCACGTGTTACACTACATGAGGTGTAACGCATACAGCCTCCGACACCTTATACTAACCGCACTCCTGTGTTATGTCCTGGACACGCTGCTACCACGTGTTACACTACATGAGGTGTAACGCAGACAGCCTCCGACACCTCATACTAACCGCACTCCTGTGTTATGTACTGGACACGCTGCTACCACGTGTTACACTACATGAGGTGTAACGCAGACATGCTCCGACACCTTATACTAACCACACTCCTGTGTTATGTACTGGACACGCTGCTACCACGTGTTACACTACATGAGGTGTAACGCAGACAACCTCCGACCCCTTGTACTAACCGCACTCCTGTGTTATGTACTGGACACGCTGCTACAACGTGTTACACTACATGAGGTGTAACGCAGACAGCCTCTGACCCCTTATACTAACCGCACTCCTGTGTTATGTACTGGACACGCTGCTACCACGTGTTACACTACATGAGGTGTAACACAGACATGCTCCGACACCTTATACTAACCGCACTCCTGTGTTATGTACTGGACACGCTGCTACCACGTGTTACACTACATGAGGTGTAACACAGACATGCTCCGACACCTTATACTAATCGCACTCCTGTGTTATGTACTGGACACGCTGCTACCACGTGTTACACTAACCGCACTCCTGTGTTATATACTGGACACGCTGCTACCACGTGTTACACTATCCGCACATGTTACACTATCCGCACATGTTACACTCTCCGCACATGTTACACTCTCCGCACATGTTACACTATCACTACATGTATGTCCCCCTTATTCCTGAATGTTATATAGCTCTCACTCTGATTATAATTACTGTTACCTCCCAGGTGTAATCTGCCCTCCCCGGGGTATCACCTGCTCTTGTAACATAAATGCTGCCTCACCTGCGTCTCTTTTATACAGGATGTCAAACAACCTGGCCAAAATCTCTGAGGCCCGAAAAGACGTGGAGCAGCTAAAGATGGAGGTGAATGTAAACCGTATGAAGGTGAGAAGGGCGACTTGCGTCAGTGTCATGTCGCTGCCGGTAATAATTGTCCTCTTATTAATGGGAGAGGCTCAGACACTGGTTTAATGAGAGACTGACGGTATCTGACGGGACTGGGGCAGTATCTGGTTTCTCTCTAATATAGAGGAACCTCACACATCAATAATGTGGCCTCCTGCAAGTCCCTCCCTAATGCGGGCGACAAGAGCGCAAGTCCCCTATTCCACCCCTGGAGCTGTCAGACTTGTTTGTTACTATTTCAGGTAATGGGAAGGGTCCAGGAAATAAATGATGAGTATGTGAGTGGCCCTCAGATTCTCTTCGACTAACCCCCAACATCCACTCACTAATTCACCCTACGCTACAGTATGTCTGATCCGCTCTTCCCTCCTACACCCTAAACCCCCACTCCTTCCCCTGCCCATGTAGAATGTAAGCTCCTGCGTGCAGGGCCCTCCCTCCTCTATCCTCACCCATTGTATCTCCCGTTACCCCCACTCCTTCTCCTGCCCTTATAGAATTTGAGCTTCTGCGTGCAGGGCCCTCCCTCCTCTATTCTCACCCATTGTATCTCCCGTTACCCCCACTCCTTCTCCTGCCCTTATAGAATGTGAGCTTCTGCGTGCAGGGCCCTCCCTCCTCTATCCTCACCCATTGTATATCCCGTTACCCCCACTCCTTCCCCTGCCCCTATAGAATGTGAGCTTCTGCGTGCAGGGCCCTCCCTCCTCTATCCTCACCCATTTTATCTCCCGTTACCCCCACTCCTTCTCCTGCCCTTATAGAATGTGAGCTTCTGCGTGCAGGGCCCTCCCTCCTCTATTCTCACCCATTGTATCTCCCGTTACCCCCACTCCTTCTCCTGCCCTTATAGAATGTGAGCTTCTGCGTGCAGGGCCCTCCCTCCTCTATCCTCACCCATTGTATCTCCCGTTACCGCCACTCCTTCTCCTGCCCCTATAGAATGTGAGCTCCTGCGTGCAGGGCCCTCCCTCCTCTACCCTCACCCATTGTATCTCCTGTTACCCCCACTCCTTCCCCTGCCCATATAGAATGTGAAATCCTGCGAGCAGGGCCCTCACTCCTCTATCCTCACCCATTGTATCTCCAGTTACCCCCACTCCTTCCCCTGCCCATATAGAATGTGAGCTTCTGCGTGCAGGGCCCTCCCTCCTCTATTCTCACCCATTGTATCTCCCGTTACCCCCACTCCTTCCCCTGCCCGTATAGAATGTGAGCTCCTGCGTGCAAGGCCCTCCCTCCTCTATCCTCACCCATTGTATCTCCCATTACCCCCACTCCTTCCCCTGCCCATATAGAATGTGAGCTTCTGCGTGCAAGGCCCTCTATCCTCACCCATTGTATCTCCCGTTACCCCCACTCCTTCCCCTGCCCTTATAGAATGTGAGCTTCTGCGTGCAGGGCCTTCCCTCCTCTATTCTCACCCATTGTATCTCCCGTTACCCCCACTCCTTCCCTTATAGAATGCGAGCTTCTGTGTGCAGGGCCCTCCCTCCTCTATTCTCACCCATTGTATCTCCCGTTACCCCCACTCCTTCCCTTATAGAATGCGAGCTTCTGTGTGCAGGGCCCTCCCTCCTCTATTCTCACCCATTGTATCTCCCGTTACCCCCACTCCTTTCCCTGCCCATATAGAATGTGAGCTCCTGCGTGCAGGGCCCTCCCTCCTCTATTCTCACCCATTGTATCTCCTGTTACCCCCACTCCTTCTCCTGCCCCTATAGAATGTGAGCTTCTGCGTGCAGGACCCTCCCTCCTCTATTCTCACCCATTGTATCTCCCGTTACCCCCACTCCTTCTCCTGCCCCAATAGAATGTGAGCTTCTGCGTGCAGGGCCCTCCCTCCTCTATCCTCACCCATTGTATCTCCCGTTACCCCCACTCCTTCCCCTGCCCATATAGAATGTGAGCTTCTGCGTGCAGGGTCCTCCCTCCTCTATCCTCACCCATTGTATCTCCCGTTACCCCCACTCCTTCCCCTGCCCCTATAGAATGTGAGCTTCTGCGTGCAGGGCCCTCCCTCCTCTATCCTCACCCATTGTATCTCCCGTAACCCCCACTCCTTCCCCTGCCCTTATAGAATGTGAGCTTCTGCGTGCAGGGCCCTCCCTCCTCTATTCTCACCCATTGTATCTCCCGTTAGCCCCACTCCTTCCCCTGCCCATATAGAATGTGAGCTCCTGCGTGCAGGGCCCTCCCTCCTCTATTCTCACCCGTTGTATCTCATGTTACCCCCACTCCTTCCCCTGCCCTTATAGAATGTGAGCTTCTGCGTGCAGGGCCCTCCCTCCTCTATCCTCACTCATTGTATCTCCCGTTACCCCCACTCCTTCCCCTGCCCTTATAGAATGTGAGCTCCTGCGTGCAGGGCCCTCCCTCCTCTATTCTCACCCATTGTATCTCCCGTTACCCCCACTCCTTCCCCTGCCCTTATAGAATGTGAGCTTCTGCGTGCAGGGCCCTCACTCCTCTATCCTCACCCATTGTATCTCCCGTTACCCCCACTCCTTCCCCTGCTCCTATAGAATGTGAGCTTCTGCGTGCATGGCCCTCCCTCCTCTATTCTCACCCATTGTATCTCACGTTACCCCCACTCCTTCCCCTGCTCCTATAGAATGTGAGCTTCTGCGTGCAGGGCCCTCCCTCCTCTATTCTCACCCATTGTATCTACCGTTACCCCCACTCCTTCTCCTGCCCTTATAGAATGCGAGCTCCTGCGTGCAGGGCCCTCCCTCCTCTATCCTCACCCATTGTATCTCCCGTTACCCCCACTCCTTCTCCTGCCCTTATAGAATGTGAGCTTCTGCGTGCAGGGCCCTCCCTCCTCTATTCTCACCCATTGTATCTGCCGTTACCCCCACTCCTTCCCCTGCCCTTATAGAATGTGAGCTTCTGCGTGCAGGGCCCTCCCTCCTCTATTCTCACCCATTGTATCTCCCGTTACCCCCACTCCTTCCCCTGCCCATATAGAATGCGAGCTTCTGCGTGCAGGGCCCTCCCACCTCTATCCTCACCCATTGTATCTCCCGTTACCCCCACTCCTTCTCCTTCCCTTATAGAATGCGAGCTCCTGCGTGCAGGGCCCTCCCTCCTCTATCCTCACCCATTGTATCTCCCGTTACCCCCACTCCTTCCCCTGCCCTTATAGAATGTGAGCTGCTGCGTGCAGGGCCCTCCCTCCTCTATTCTCACCCATTGTATCTCCCGTTACCCCCACTCCTTCCCCTGCCCTTATAGAATGTGAGCTTCTGCGTGCAGGGCCCTCCCTCCTCTATTCTCACCCATTGTATCTCCCGTTATCCCCACTCCTTTCCCTGCCCTTATAGAATGTGAGCTTCTGCGTGCAGGGCCCTCCCTCCTCTATTCTCACACATTGTATCTCCCGTTACCCCCACTCCTTCCCCTGCTCCTATAGAATGTGAGCTTCTGCGTGCAGGGCCCTCCCTCCTCTATTCTCACCCATTGTATCTCCCGTTACCCCCACTCCTTCCCCTGCCCATTTAGAATGCGAGCTTCTGCGTGCAGGGCACTCTCTCCTCTATCCTCACCCATTGTATCTCCCGTTAACCCCACTCCTTCCCCTGCCCTTATAGAATGTGAGCTGCTGCGTGCAGGGCCCTCCCTCCTCTATTCTCACCCATTGTATCTCCCGTTACCCCCACTCCTTCCCCTGCCCTTATAGAATGTGAGCTTCTGCGTGCAGGGCCCTCCCTCCTCTATTCTCACCCATTGTATCTCCCGTTATCCCCACTCCTTCCCCTGCCCTTATAGAATGTGAGCTTCTGCGTGCAGGGCCCTCCCTCCTCTATTCTCACACATTGTATCTCCCGTTACCCCCACTCCTTCCCGTGCTCCTATAGAATGTGAGCTTCTGCGTGCAGGGCCCTCCCTCCTCTATTCTCACCCATTGTATCTCCCGTTACCCCCACTCCTTCCCCTGCCCATTTAGAATGCGAGCTTCTGCGTGCAGGGCACTCCCTCCTCTATCCTCACCCATTGTATCTCCCGTTACCCCCACTCCTTCCCCTGCCCATATAGAATGTGAGCTTCTGCGTGCAGGGCCCTCCCTCCTCTATTCTCACCCATTGTATCTCCCGTTACCCCCACTCCTTCCTCTGCTCCTATAGAATGTGATCTTCTGCGTGCAGGGCCCTCCCTCCTCTATTCTCACCCATTGTATCTCCCGTTACCCCCACTCCTTACCCTGCTCCTATAGAATGTGAGCTTCTGCGTGCAGGGCCCTCCCTCCTCTATTCTCACCCATTGTATCTCCCGTTACCCCCACTCCTTCCCCTGCCCATATAGAATGTGAGCTTCTGCGGGCAGGGCCCTCCCTCCTCTATTCTCACCCATTGTATCTCCCGTTACCCCCACTCCTTCCCCTGCCCATATAGAATGTGAGCTCCTGCGTGCAGGGCCCTCCCTCCTCTATTCTCACCCATTGTATCTCCCGTTACCCCCACTCCTTCTCCTGCCCTTATAGAATGTGAGCTTCTGCGTGCAGGGCCCTCACTCCTCTATTCTCACCCATTGTATCTCCGGTTACCCCCACTCCTTCCCCTGCCCTTATAGAATGTGAGCTTCTGCGTGCAGGGCCCTCCCTCCTCTATTCTCACACATTGTATCTCCCGTTACCCCCACTCCTTCCCCTGCCCTTATAGAATGTGAGCTTCTGCGTGCAGGGCCCTCCCTCCTCTATCCTCACCCATTGTATCTCCCTTTACCCCCACTCCTTCTCCTGCCCTTATAGAATGTAAGCTTCTGCGTGCAGGGCCCTCCCTCCTCTATTCTCACCCATTGTATCTCCCGTTACCCCCACTCCTTCCCCTGCCCTTATAGAATGTGAGCTTCTGCGTGCAGGGCCCTCCCTCCTCTATTCTCACCCATTGTATCTCCCGTTACCCCCACTCCTTCCCCTGCTCCTTTAGAATGTGAGCTTCTGCGTGCAGGGCCCTCCCGCCTCTATTCTCACCCATTGTATCTACCGTTACCCCCACTCCTTTTCCTGCCCTTATAGAATGCGAGCTCCTGCGTGCAGGGCCCTCCCTCCTCTATCCTCACCCATTGTATCTCCCGTTACCCCCACTCCTTCTCCTGCCCTTATAGAATGTGAGCTTCTGCGTGCAGGGCCCTCCCTCCTCTATTCTCACCCATTGTATCTCCCGTTACCCCCACTCCTTCTCCTGCCCTTATAGAATGCGCGCTCCTGCGTGCAGGGCCCTCCCTCCTCTATCCTCACCCATTGTATCTCCCGTTACCCCCACTCCTTCTCCTGCCCTTATAGAATGTGAGCTTCTGCGTGCAGGGCCCTCCCTCCTCTATTCTCACCCATTGTATCTCCCGTTACCCCCACTCCTTCCCCTGCCCTTATAGAATGTGAGCTTCTGCGTGCAGGGCCCTCCCTCCTCTATTCTCACCCATTGTATCTCCTGTTACCCCCACTCCTTCTCCTGCCCTTATAGAATGTGAGCTTCTGCGTGCAGGACCCTCCCTCCTCTATCCTCACCCATTGTATCTCCTGTTACCCCCACTCCTTCCCCTGCCCCTATAGAATGTGAGCTTCTGCGTGCAGGGCCCTCACTCCTCTATCCTCACCCATTGTATCTCCCGTTACCCCCACTCCTTCCCCTGCCCTTATAGAATGTGAGCTTCTGCGTGCAGGGCCCTCACTCCTCTATCCTCACCCATTGTATCTCCCGTTACCCCCACTCCTTCTCCTGCCCTTATAGAATGCGAGCTCCTGCGTGCAGGGCCCTCCCTCCTCTATCCTCACCCATTGTATCTCCCGTTACCCCCACTCCTTCCCCTGCCCTTATAGAATGTGAGCTTCTGCGTGCTGGGCCCTCCCTCCTCTATTCTCACCCATTGTATCTCCCGTTACCCCCACTCCTTCCCCTGCCCTTATAGAATGTGAGCTCCTGCGTGCAGGGCCCTCCCTCCTCTATTCTCACCCGTTGTATCTCCCGTTACCCCCACTCCTTCCACTGCCCTTATAGAATGTGAGCTTCTGCGTGCAGGGCCCTCCCTCCTCTATTCTCACCCATTGTATCTCCCGTTACCCCCACTCCTTCCCCTGCCCTTATAGAATGTGAGCTTCTGCGTGCAGGGCGGTCCCTCCTCTATTCTCACCCATTGTATCTCCCGTTACCCCCACTCCTTCCCCTGCCCTTATAGAATGTGAGCTTCTGCGTGCAGGGCCCTCCCTCCTCTATCCTCACCCATTGTATCTCCCGTTACCCCCATTTCTTCCCCTGACCTTATAGAATGTGAGCTCCTGCGTGCAGGGCCCTCCCTCCTCTATTCTCACCCATTGTATCTCCCGTTACCCCCACTCCTTACCCTGCTCCTATAGAATGTGAGCTTCTGCGTGCAGGGCCCTCCCTCCTCTATTCTCACCCATTGTATCTCCCGTTACCCCCACTCCTTCCCCTGCCCATATAGAATGTGAGCTTCTGCGTGCAGGGCCCTCCCTCCTCTATTCTCACCCATTGTATCTCCCGTTACCCCCACTCCTTCCCCTGCCCATATAGAATGTGAGCTCCTGCGTGCAGGGCCCTCCCTCCTCTATTCTCACCCATTGTATCTCCCGTTACCCCCACTCCTTCTCCTGCCCTTATAGAATGTGAGCTTCTGCGTGCAGGGCCCTCACTCCTCTATTCTCACCCATTGTATCTCCCGTTACCCCCACTCCTTCCCCTGCCCTTATAGAATGTGAGCTTCTGCGTGCAGGGCCCTCCCTCCTCTATTCTCACACATTGTATCTCCCGTTACCCCCACTCCTTCCCCTGCCCTTATAGAATGTGAGCTTCTGCGTGCAGGGCCCTCCCTCCTCTATCCTCACCCATTGTATCTCCATTTACCCCCACTCCTTCTCCTGCCCTTATAGAATGTAAGCTTCTGCGTGCAGGGCCCTCCCTCCTCTATTCTCACCCATTGTATCTCCCGTTACCCCCACTCCTTCCCCTGCCCTTATAGAATGTGAGCTTCTGCGTGCAGGGCCCTCCCTCCTCTATTCTCACCCATTGTATCTCCCGTTACCCCCACTCCTTCCCCTGCTCCTTTAGAATGTGAGCTTCTGCTTGCAGGGCCCTCCCGCCTCTATTCTCACCCATTGTATCTACCGTTACCCCCACTCCTTTTCCTGCCCTTATAGAATGCGAGCTCCTGCGTGCAGGGCCCTCCCTCCTCTATCCTCACCCTTTGTATCTCCCGTTACCCCCACTCCTTCTCCTGCCCTTATAGAATGTGAGCTTCTGCGTGCAGGGCCCTCCCTCCTCTATTCTCACCCATTGTATCTCCCGTTACCCCCACTCCTTCTCCTGCCCTTATAGAATGCGCGCTCCTGCGTGCAGGGCCCTCCCTCCTCTATCCTCACCCATTGTATCTCCCGTTACCCCCACTCCTTCTCCTGCCCTTATAGAATGTGAGCTTCTGCGTGCAGGGCCCTCCCTCCTCTATTCTCACCCATTGTATCTCCCGTTACCCCCACTCCTTCCCCTGCCCTTATAGAATGTGAGCTTCTGCGTGCAGGGCCCTCCCTCCTCTATTCTCACCCATTGTATCTCCCGTTACCCCCACTCCTTCTCCTGCCCTTATAGAATGTGAGCTTCTGCGTGCAGGACCCTCCCTCCTCTATCCTCACCCATTGTATCTCCTGGTACCCCCACTCCTTCCCCTGCCCCTATAGAATGTGAGCTTCTGCGTGCAGGGCCCTCACTCCTCTATCCTCACCCATTGTATCTCCCGTTACCCCCACTCCTTCCCCTGCCCTTATAGAATGTGAGCTTCTGCGTGCAGGGCCCTCACTCCTCTATCCTCACCCATTGTATCTCCCGTTACCCCCACTCCTTCTCCTGCCCTTATAGAATGCGAGCTCCTGCGTGCAGGGCCCTCCCTCCTCTATCCTCACCCATTGTATCTCCCGTTACCCCCACTCCTTCTCCTGCCCTTATAGAATGTGAGCTTCTGCGTGCAGGGCCCTCACTCCTCTTTTCTCACCCATTGTATCTCCCGTTACCCCCACTCCTTCCCCTGCCCTTATAGAATGTGAGCTTCTGCGTGCAGGGCCCTCCCTCCTCTATTCTCACCCATTGTATCTCCCGTTACCCCCACTCCTTCCCCTGCCCTTATAGAATGTGAGCTCCTGCGTGCAGGGCCCTCCCTCCTCTATTCTCACCCGTTGTATCTCCCGTTACCCCCACTCCTTCCACTGCCCTTATAGAATGTGAGCTTCTGCGTGCAGGGCCCTCCCTCCTCTATTCTCACCCATTGTATCTCCCGTTACCCCCACTCCTTCCCCTGCCCTTATAGAATGTGAGCTTCTGCGTGCAGGGCGGTCCCTCCTCTATTCTCACCCATTGTATCTCCCGTTACCCCCACTCCTTCCCCTGCCCTTATAGAATGTGAGCTTCTGCGTGCAGGGCCCTCCCTCCTCTATCCTCACCCATTGTATCTCCCGTTACCCCCATTTCTTCCCCTGACCTTATAGAATGTGAGCTCCTGCGTGCAGGGCCCTCCCTCCTCTATTCTCACCCATTGTATCTCCCGTTACCCCCACTCCTTCCCCTGCCCTTATAGAATGTGAGCTTCTGCGTGCAGGGCCCTCCCTCCTCTATTCTCACCCATTGTATCTCCCGTTACCCCCACTCCTTCCCCTGCTCCTATAGAATGTCAGCTTCTGCGTGCAGGGCCCTCCCTCCTCTATTCTCACCCATTGTATCTACCGTTACCCCCACTCCTTCTCCTGCCCTTATAGAATGTGAGCTTCTGCGTGCAGGGCCCTCCCTCCTCTATTCTCACCCATTGTATCTCCCGTTACCCCCACTCCTTCTCCTGCCCTTATAGAATGCGCGCTCCTGCGTGCAGGGCCCTCCCTCCTCTATCCTCACCCATTCTATCTCCCGTTACCCCCACTCCTTCCCCTGCCCATATAGAATGCGAGCTTCTGCGTGCAGGGCCCTCCCTCCTCTATTCTCACCCATTGTATCTCCCGTTACCCCCACTCCTTCCCCTGCCCATATAGAATGTGAGCGTCTGCGTGCAGGGCCCTCCCTCCTCTATTCTCACCCATTGTATCTCCCGTTACCCCCACTCCTTCCCGTGCTCCTATAGAATGTGAGCTTCTGCGTGCAGGGCCCTCACTCCTCTATCCTCACCCATTGTATCTCCCGTTACCCCCACTCCTTCCCCTGCCCTTATAGAATGTGAGCTTCTGCGTGCAGGGCCCTCACTCCTCTATTCTCACCCATTGTATCTCCCGTTACCCCCACTCCTTCCCCTGCCCTTATAGAATGTGAGCTTCTGCGTGCAGGGCCCTCCCTCCTCTGTTCTCACCCATTGTATCTCCCGTTACCCCCACTCCTTCCCCTGCCCATATAGAATGCGAGCTTCTGCGTGCAGGGCCCTCCCTCCTCTATCCTCACCCATTGTATCTCCCGTTACCCCCACTCCTTCCCCTGCCCTTATAGAATGTGAGCTCCTGCGTGCAGGGCCCTCCCTCCTCTATTCTCACCCATTGTATCTCCCGTTACCCCCACTCCTTCCCCTGCCCTTATAGAATGTGAGCTTCTGCGTGCAGGGCCCTCCCTCCTCCATTCTCACCCATTGTATCTCCCGTTACCCCCACTTCTTCCCCTGCCCTTATAGAATGTGAGCTTCTGCGTGCAGGGCCCTCCCTCCTCTATTCTCACCCATTGTATCTCCCGTTACCCCCACTTCTTCTTCTGCCCATATAGAATGTGAGCTTCTGCGTGCAGGGCCCTCCCTCCTCTATCCTCACCCATTGTATCTCCCGTTACCCCCACTCCTTCTCCTGCCCTTATAGAATGTGAGCTTCTGCGTGCAGTGCCCTCCCTCCTCTATTCTCACCCATTGTATCTCCCGTTACCCCCACTCCTTCCCCTGCCCTTATGGAATGTGAGCTTCTGCGTGCAGGGCCCTCCCTCCTCTATTCTCACCCGTTGTATCTCATGTTACCCCCACTCCTTCTCCTGCCCATATAGAATGTGAGCTCCTGCTTGCAGGGCCCTCCCTCCTCTATTCTCACCCATTGTATCTCCCGTTACCCCCACTCCTTCCCCTGCCCTTATGGAATGTGAGCTTCTGCGTGCAGGGCCCTCCCTCCTCTATTCTCACCCATTGTATCTCCCGTTACCCCCACTCCTTCCCCTGCCCATATAGAATGCGAGCTTTTGCGTGCAGGGCCCTCCCTCCTCTATCCTCACCCATTGTATCTCCCGTTACCTCCACTCCTTCCCCTGCCCTTATAGAATGTGAGCTCCTGCGTGCAGGGCCCTCCCTCCTCTATTCTCACCCGTTGTATCTCATGTTACCCCCACTCCTTCCCCTGCCCTTATAGAATGTGAGCTTCTGCGTGCAGGGCCCTCCCTCCTCTATTCTAACCCGTTGTATCTCATGTTACCCCCACTCCTTCCCCTGCCCTTAAAGAATGTGAGCTTCTGCGTGCAGGGCCCTCCCTCCTCTATTCTCACCCATTGTATCTCCCGTTACCCCCACTCCTTCCCCTGCCCTTATAGAATGTGAGCTTCTGCGTGCAGGGCCCTCCCTCCTCTATTCTCACCCATTGTATCTCCCGTTACCCCCACTCCTTCCCCTGCTCCTATAGAATGTGAGCTTCTGCGTGCAGGGCCCTCCCTCCTCTATTCTCACCCATTGTATCTCATGTTACCCCCAATCCTTCCCCTGCCCCTATAGAATGTGAGTGTCTGCGTGCAGGGCCCTCCCTCCTCTATTCTCACCCGTTGTATCTCATGTTACCCCCACTCCTTCCCCTGACCATATAGAATGTGAGCTTCTGCGTGCAGGGCCCTCCCTCCTCTATTCTCACCCATTGTATCTCCCGTTACCCCCACTCCTTCTCCTGCCCTTATAGAATGCGAGCTCCTGCGTGCAGGGCCCTCCCTCCTCTATTCTCACCCATTGTATCTCCCGTTACCCCCACTCCTTCCCCTGCCCTTATAGAATGTGAGCTTCTGCGTGCAGGGCCCTCCCTCCTCTATTCTCACCCATTGTATCTCCCGTTACCCCCACTCCTTCCCCTGCCCATATAGAATGTGAGCTTCTGCGTGCAGGGCCCTCCCTCCTCTATCCTCACCCATTGTATCTCCCGTTACCCCTACTTCTTCCCCTGCCCTTATAGAATGTGAGCTCCTGCGTGCAGGGCCCTCCCTCCTCTATTCTCACCCATTGTATCTCCCGTTACCCCTACTTCTTCCCCTGCCCTTATAGAATGTGAGCTCCTGCGTGCAGGGCCCTCCCTCCTCTATTCTCACCCATTGTATCTCCCGTTACCCCCACTCCTTCCCCTGCCCTTATAGAATGTGAGCTTCTGCGTGCAGGGCCCTCCCTCCTCTATTCTCACCCATTGTATCTCCCGTTACCCCCACTCCTTCCCCTGCCCATATAGAATGCGAGCTTCTGCGTGCAGGGCCCTCCCTCCTCTATCCTCACCCATTGTATCTCCCGTTACCCCCACTCCTTCCCCTGCCCTTATAGAATGTGAGCTTTTGCGTGCAGGGCCCTCCCTCCTCTATCCTCACCCATTGTATCTCCCGTTACCCCCACTCCTTACCCTGCTCCTATAGAATGTGAGCTTCTGCGTGCAGGGCCCTCCCTCCTCTATTCTCACCCATTGTATCTCCCGTTACCCCCACTACTTCCCCTGCCCTTATAGAATGTGAGCTTCTGCGTGCAGGGCCCTCCCTCCTCGATTCTCACCCATTTTATCTCCCGTTACCCACACTCCTTCCCCTGCCCTTATAGAATGTGAGCTCCTGCGTGCAGGGCCCTCCTCTATTCTCACCCATTGTATCTCCCGTTACACCCACTCCTTCCCCTACCCTTATAGAATGTGAGCTTCTGCGTGCAGGGCCCTTTCTCCTCTATTCTCACCCATTGTATCTCCCGTTACCCCCACTCCTTCTCCTGCCCATATAGAATGTGAGCTTCTGCGTGCAGTGCCCTCCCTCCTCTATTCTCACCCATTGTATCTCCCGTTACCCCCACTCCTTCTCCTGCCCATATAGAATGTGAGCTTCTTCGTGCAGGGCCCTCCCTCCTCTATCCTCACCCATTGTATCTCCCGTTACCCCCACTCCTTCTCCTGTCCTTATAGAATGTGAGCTTCTGCGTGCAGTGCCCTCCCTCCTCTATTCTTACCCATTGTATCTCCTGTTACCCCCACTCCTTCTCCTGCCTATATAGAATGTGAGCTCCTGCGTGCAGGGCCCTCCCTCCTCTATTCTCACCCATTGTATCTCCCGTTACCCCCACTCCTTCCCCTGCCCATATAGAATGTGAGCTTCTGCGTGCAGGGCCCTCCCTCCTCTATTCTCACCCATTGTATCTCCCGTTACCCCCACTCCTTCCCCTGCCCTTATAGAATGTGACCTCCTGCTTGCAGGGCCCTCCCTCTTCTATTCTCACCCACTGTATCTCCCGTTACCCCCACTCCTTCCCCTGCCCTTATGGAATGTGAGCTTCTGCGTGCAGGGCCCTCCCTCCTCTATTCTCACCCATTGTATCTCCCGTTACCCCCACTCCTTCCCCTGCCCATATAGAATGCAAGCTTTTGCGTGCAGGGCCCTCCCTCCTCTATTCTCACCCATTGTATCTCCCGTTACCCCCACTCCTTCCCCTGCCCATATAGAATGTGAGCTTCTGCGTGCAGGGCCCTCCCTCCTCTATCCTCACCCATTGTATCTCCCGTTACCCCCACTCCTTCTCCTGCCCTTATAGAATGTGAGCTTCTGCGTGCAGTGCCCTCCCTCCTCTATTCTCACCCATTGTATCTCCCGTTACCCCCACTCCTTCCCCTGCCCTTATGGAATGTGAGCTTCTGCGTGCAGGGCCCTCCCTCCTCTATTCTCACCCGTTGTATCTCATGTTACCCCCACTCCTTCTCCTGCCCATATAGAATGTGAGCTCCTGCTTGCAGGGCCCTCCCTCCTCTATTCTCACCCATTGTATCTCCCGTTACCCCCACTCCTTCCCCTGCCCTTATGGAATGTGAGCTTCTGCGTGCAGGGCCCTCCCTCCTCTATTCTCACCCATTGTATCTCCCGTTACCCCCACTCCTTCCCCTGCCCATATAGAATGCGAGCTTTTGCGTGCAGGGCCCTCCCTCCTCTATCCTCACCCATTGTATCTCCCGTTACCCCCACTCCTTCCCCTGCCCTTATAGAATGTGAGCTCCTGCGTGCAGGGCCCTCCCTCCTCTATTCTCACCCGTTGTATCTCATGTTACCCCCACTCCTTCCCCTGCCCTTAAAGAATGTGAGCTTCTGCGTGCAGGGCCCTCCCTCCTCTATTCTCACCCATTGTATCTCCCGTTACCCCCACTCCTTCCCCTGCCCTTATAGAATGTGAGCTTCTGCGTGCAGGGCCCTCCCTCCTCTATTCTCACCCATTGTATCTCCCGTTACCCCCACTCCTTCCCCTGCTCCTATAGAATGTGAGCTTCTGCGTGCAGGGCCCTCCCTCCTCTATTCTCACCCATTGTATCTCATGTTACCCCCAATCCTTCCCCTGCCCCTATAGAATGTGAGTGTCTGCGTGCAGGGCCCTCCCTCCTCTATTCTCACCCGTTGTATCTCATGTTACCCCCACTCCTTCCCCTGACCATATAGAATGTGAGCTTCTGCGTGCAGGGCCCTCCCTCCTCTATTCTCACCCATTGTATCTCCCGTTACCCCCACTCCTTCTCCTGCCCTTATAGAATGCGAGCTCCTGCGTGCAGGGCCCTCCCTCCTCTATTCTCACCCATTGTATCTCCCGTTACCCCCACTCCTTCCCCTGCCCTTATAGAATGTGAGCTTCTGCGTGCAGGGCCCTCCCTCCTCTATTCTCACCCATTGTATCTCCCGTTACCCCCACTCCTTCTCCTGCCCTTATAGAATGTGAGCTTCTGCGTGCAGGGCCCTCCCTCCTCTATTCTCACCCATTGTATCTCCCGTTACCCCCACTCCTTCTCCTGCCCTTATAGAATGCGAGCTCCTGCGTGCAGGGCCCTCCCTCCTCTATCCTCACCCATTGTATCTCCCGTTACCCCCACTCCTTCTCCTGCCCTTATAGAATTTGAGCTTCTGCGTGCAGTGCCCTCCCTCCTCTATTCTCACCCATTGTATCTCCCGTTACCCCCACTCCTTCCCCTGCCCTTATAGAATGTGACCTCCTGCTTGCAGGGCCCTCCCTCTTCTATTCTCACCCACTGTATCTCCCGTTACCCCCACTCCTTCCCCTGCCCTTATGGAATGTGAGCTTCTGCGTGCAGGGCCCTCCCTCCTCTATTCTCACCCATTGTATCTCCCGTTACCCCCACTCCTTCCCCTGCCCATATAGAATGCAAGCTTTTGCGTGCAGGGCCCTCCCTCCTCTATTCTCACCCATTGTATCTCCCGTTACCCCCACTCCTTCCCCTGCCCATATAGAATGCGAGCTTCTGCGTGCAGGGCCCTCCCTCCTCTATCCTCACCCATTGTATCTCCCGTTACCCCCACTCCTTCCCCTGCCCTTATAGAATGTGAGCTCCTGCGTGCAGGGCCCTCCCTCCTCTATTCTCACCCGTTGTATCTCATGTTACCCCCACTCCTTCCCCTGCCCTTATAGAATGTGAGCCTCTGCGTGCAGGGCCCTCCCTCCTCTATTCTAACCCATTGTATCTCCCGTTACCCCCACTCCTTCACCTGCTCTTATAGAATGTGAGCTTCTGCGTGCAGGGCCCTCACTCCTCTATCCTCACCCATTGTATCTCCCGTTACCCCCACTCCTTCCCCTGCTCCTATAGAATGTGAGCTTCTGCGTGCAGGGCCCTCCCTCCTCTATTCTCACCCATTGTATCTACCGTTACCCCCACTCCTTCTCCTGCCCTTATAGAATGCGAGCTCCTGCGTGCAGGGCCCTCCCTCCTCTATTCTCACCCATTGTATCTCCCGTTACCCCCACTCCTTCCCCTGCCCATATAGAATGTGAGTGTCTGCGTGCAGGGCCCTCCCTCCTCTATTCTCACCCGTTGTATCTCATTTTACCCCCACTCCTTCCCCTGCCCTTAAAGAATGTGAGCTTCTGCGTGCAGGGCCCTCCCTCCTCTATTCTCACCCATTGTATCTCCCGTTACCCCCACTCCTTCCCCTGCCCTTATAGAATGTGAGCTTCTGCGTGCAGGGCCCTCCCTCCTCTATTCTCACCCATTGTATCTCCCGTTACCCCCACTCCTTCCCCTGCTCCTATAGAATGTGAGCTTCTGCGTGCAGGGCCCTCCCTCCTCTATTCTCACCCATTGTATCTCATGTTACCCCCAATCCTTCCCCTGCCCCTATAGAATGTGAGTGTCTGCGTGCAGGGCCCTCCCTCCTCTATTCTCACCCGTTGTATCTCATGTTACCCCCACTCCTTCCCCTGACCATATAGAATGTGAGCTTCTGCGTGCAGGGCCCTCCCTCCTCTATTCTCACCCATTGTATCTCCCGTTACCCCCACTCCTTCTCCTGCCCTTATAGAATGCGAGCTCCTGCGTGCAGGGCCCTCCCTCCTCTATTCTCACCCATTGTATCTCCAGTTACCCCCACTCCTTCCCCTGCCCTTATAGAATGTGAGCTTCTGCGTGCAGGGCCCTCCCTCCTCTATTCTCACCCATTGTATCTCCCGTTACCCCCACTCCTTCCCCTGCCCATATAGAATGTGAGCTTCTGCGTGCAGGGCCCTCCCTCCTCTATCCTCTCCCATTGTATCTCCCGTTACCCCTACTTCTTCCCCTGCCCTTATAGAATGTGAGCTCCTGCGTGCAGGGCCCTCCCTCCTCTATTCTCACCCATTGTATCTCCCGTTACCCCTACTTCTTCCCCTGCCCTTATAGAATGTGAGCTCCTGCGTGCAGGGCCCTCCCTCCTCTATTCTCACCCATTGTATCTCCCGTTACCCCCACTCCTTCCCCTGCCCTTATAGAATGTGAGCTTCTGCGTGCAGGGCCCTCCCTCCTCTATTCTCACCCATAGTATCTCCCGTTACCCCCACTCCTTCCCCTGCCCATATAGAATGCGAGCTTCTGCGTGCAGCGCCCTCCCTCCTCTATCCTCACCCACTGTATCTCCCGTTACCCCCACTCCTTACCCTGCTCCTATAGAATGTGAGCTTCTGCGTGCAGGGCCCTCCCTCCTCTATTCTCACCCATTGTATCTCCCGTTACCCCCACTACTTCCCCTGCCCTTATAGAATGTGAGCTTCTGCGTGCAGGGCCCTCCCTCCTCGATTCTCACCCATTTTATCTCCCGTTACCCACACTCCTTCCCCTGCCCTTATAGAATGTGAGCTCCTGCGTGCAGGGCCCTCCTCTATTCTCACCCATTGTATCTCCCGTTACACCCACTCCTTCCCCTACCCTTATAGAATGTGAGCTTCTGCGTGCAGGGCCCTCACTCCTCTGTCCTCACCCATTGTATCTCCCGTTACCCCCACTCCTTCCCCTGCTCCTATAGAATGTGAGCTTCTGCGTGCAGGGCCCTTTCTCCTCTATTCTCACCCATTGTATCTACCGTTACCCCCACTCCTTCTCCTGCCCTTATAGAATGCGAGCTCCTGCGTGCAGGGCCCTCCCTCCTCTATCCTCACCCATTGTATCTCCCGTTACCCCCACTCCTTCTCCTGCCCTTATAGAATGTGAGCTTCTGCGTGCAGGGCCCTCCCTCCTCTATTCTCACCCATTGTATCTCCCGTTACCCCCACTCCTTCTCCTGCCCTTATAGAATGCGAGCTCCTGCGTGCAGGGCCCTCCCTCCTCTATCCTCACCCATTGTATCTCCCGTTACCCCCACTCCTTCTCCTGCCCTTATAGAATTTGAGCTTCTGCGTGCAGTGCCCTCCCTCCTCTATTCTCACCCATTGTATCTCCCGTTACCCCCACTCCATCTCCTGCCCATATAGAATGTGAGCTTCTGCGTGCAGTGCCCTCCCTCCTCTATTCTCACCCATTGTATCTCCCGTTACCCCCACTCCTTCTCCTGCCCATATAGAATGTGAGCTTCTTCGTGCAGGGCCCTCCCTCCTCTATCCTCACCCATTGTATCTCCCGTTACCCCCACTCCTTCTCCTGCCCTTATAGAATGTGAGCTTCTGCGTGCAGTGCCCTCCCTCCTCTATTCTCACCCATTGTATCTCCTGTTACCCCCACTCCTTCTCCTGCCCATATAGAATGTGAGCTCCTGCGTGCAGGTCCCTCCCTCCTCTATTCTCACCCATTGTATCTCCCGTTACCCCCACTCCTTCCCCTGCCCATATAGAATGTGAGCTTCTGCGTGCAGGGCCCTCCCTCCTCTATTCTCACCCATTGTATCTCCCGTTACCCCCACTCCTTCCCCTGCCCTTATAGAATGTGACCTCCTGCTTGCAGGGCCCTCCCTCTTCTATTCTCACCCACTGTATCTCCCGTTACCCCCACTCCTTCCCCTGCCCTTATGGAATGTGAGCTTCTGCGTGCAGGGCCCTCCCTCCTCTATTCTCACCCATTGTATCTCCCGTTACCCCCACTCCTTCCCCTGCCCATATAGAATGCGAGCTTCTGCGTGCAGGGCCCTCCCTCCTCTATCCTCACCCATTGTATCTCCCGTTACCCCCACTCCTTCCCCTGCCCTTATAGAATGTGAGCTCCTGCGTGCAGGGCCCTCCCTCCTCTATTCTCACCCGTTGTATCTCATGTTACCCCCACTCCTTCCCCTGCCCTTATAGAATGTGAGCCTCTGCGTGCAGGGCCCTCCCTCCTCTATTCTAACCCATTGTATCTCCCGTTACCCCCACTCCTTCACCTGCTCTTATAGAATGTGAGCTTCTGCGTGCAGGGCCCTCACTCCTCTATCCTCACCCATTGTATCTCCCGTTACCCCCACTCCTTCCCCTGCTCCTATAGAATGTGAGCTTCTGCGTGCAGGGCCCTCCCTCCTCTATTCTCACCCATTGTATCTACCGTTACCCCCACTCCTTCTCCTGCCCTTATAGAATGCGAGCTCCTGCGTGCAGGGCCCTCCCTCCTCTATTCTCACCCATTGTATCTCCCGTTACCCCCACTCCTTCTCCTGCCCTTATAGAATGTGAGCTTCTGCTTGCAGGGCCCTCCCTCCTCTATTCTCACCCATTGTATCTCCCGTTACCCCCACTCCTTCTCCTGCCCTTATAGAATGCGAGCTCCTGCGTGCAGGGCCCTCCCTCCTCTATCCTCACCCATTGTATCTCCCGTTACCCCCACTCCTTCTCCTGCCCTTATAGAATGTGAGCTTCTGCGTGCACTGCCCTCCCTCCTCTATTCTCACCCATTGTATCTCCCGTTACCCCCACTCCTTCTCCTGCCCATATAGAATGTGAGCTCCTGCGTGCAGGGCCCTCCCTCCTCTATTCTCACCCATTGTATCTCCCGTTACCCCCACTCCTTCCCCTGCCCATATAGAATGTGAGCTTCTGCGTGCAGGGCCCTCCCTCCTCTATTCTCACCCATTGTATCTCCCGTTACCCCCACTCCTTCCCCTGCCCTTATAGAATGTGAGCTTCTGCTTGCAAGGCCCTCCCTCCTCTATTCTCACCCATTGTATCTCCCGTTACCCCCACTCCTTCCCCTGCCCTTATGGAATGTGAGCTTCTGCGTGCAGGGCCCTCCCTCCTCTATTCTCACCCATTGTATCTCCCGTTACCCCCACTCCTTCCCCTGCCCTTATAGAATGTGAGCTTCTGCGTGCTGGGCCCTCCCTCCTCTATTCTCACCCATTGTATCTCCCGTTACCCCCACTCCTTCTCCTGCCCATATAGAATGTGAGCTTCTGTGTGCAGGGCCCTCCCTCCTCTATCCTCACCCTTTGTATCTCCCGTTACCCCCACTCCTTCTCCTGCCCTTATAGAATGTGAGCTTCTGCGTGCAGGGCCCTCCCTCCTCTATTCTCACCCGTTGTATCTCATGTTACCCCCACTCCTTCCCCTGCCCTTATAGAATGTGAGCTTCTGCGTGCAGGGCCCTCCCTCCTCTATTCTCACCCATTGTATCTCCCGTTACCCCCACTCCTTCACCTGCCCTTATAGAATGTGAGCTTCTGCGTGCAGGGCCCTCCCTCCTCTATTCTCACCCGTTGTATCTCATGTTACCCCCACTCCTTCCCCTTCCCTTATAGAATGTGAGCTTCTGCGTGCAGGGCCCTCCCTCCTCTATTCTCACCCGTTGTATCTCATGTTACCCCCACTCCTTCCCCTGCCCTTATAGAATGTGAGCTTCTGCGTGCAGGGCCCTTCCTCCTCTATTCTCACCCATTGTATCTCCCGTTACCCCCACTCCTTCTCCTGCCCATATAGAATGTGAGCTTCTGCGTGCAGGGCCCTCCCTCCTCTATCCTCACCCATTGTATCTCCCGTTACCCCCACTCCTTCTCCTGCCCTTATAGAATGTGAGCTTCTGCGTGCAGTGCCCTCCCTCCTCTATTCTCACCCATTGTATCTCCCGTTACCCCCACTCCTTCTCCTGCCCATATAGAATGTGAGCTCCTGCGTGCAGGGCCCTCCCTCCTCTATTCTCACCCATTGTATCTCCCGTTACTCCCACTCCTTCCCCTGCCCTTATAGAATGTGAGCTTCTGCCTGCATGGCCCTCCCTCCTCTATTCTCACCCATTGTATCTCCCGTTACCCCCACTCCTTCCCCTGCCCTTATAGAATGTGAGCTCCTGCTTGCAGGGCCCTCCCTCCCTCTATTCTCACCCATTGTATCTCCCGTTACCCCCACTCCTTCCCCTGCCCTTATGGAATGTGAGCTTCTGCGTGCAGGGCCCTCCCTCCTCTATTCTCACCCATTGTATCTCCCGTTACCCCCACTCCTTCCCCTGCCCTTATAGAATGTGAGCTCCTGCGTGCAGGGCCCTCCCTCCTCTATTCTCACCCGTTGTATCTCATGTTACCCCCACTCCTTCCCCTGCCCTTATAGAATGTGAGCTTCTGCGTGCAGGGCCCTCCCTCCTCTATTCTCACCCATTGTATCTCCCGTTACCCCCACTCCTTCACCTGCCCTTATAGAATGTGAGCTACTGCGTGCAGGGCCCTCCCTCCTCTATTCTCACCCGTTGTATCTCATGTTACCCCCACTCCTTCCCCTTCCCTTATAGAATGTGAGCTTCTGCGTGCAGGGCCCTCCCTCCTCTATTCTCACCCATTGTATCTCCCGTTACCCCCACTCCTTCTCCTGCCCATATAGAATGTGAGCTTCTGCGTGCAGGGCCCTCCCTCCTCTATTCTCACCCGTTGTATCTACCGTTACCCCCACTCCTTCTCCTGCCCTTATAGAATGCGAGCTCCTGCGTGCAGGGCCCTCCCTCCTCTATTCTCACCCATTGTATCTCCCGTTACCCCTACTCCTTCTCCTGCCCTTATAGAATGTGAGCTCCTGCGTGCAGGGCCCTCCCTCCTCTATTCTCACCCATTGTATCTCCCGTTACCCCTACTTCTTCCCCTGCCCTTATAGAATGTGAGCTCCTGCGTGCTGGGCCCTCCCTCCTCTATTCTCACCCATTGTATCTCCCGTTACCCCCACTCCTTCCCCTGCCCTTATAGAATGTGAGCTTCTGCGTGCAGGGCCCTCCCTCCTCTATCCTCACCCATTGTATCTCCCGTTACCCCCACTCCTTCCCCTGCCCTTATAGAATGTGAGCTTTTGCGTGCAGGGCCCTCCCTCCTCTATCCTCACCCATTGTATCTCCCGTTACCCCCACTCCTTACCCTGCTCCTATAGAATGTGAGCTTCTGCGTGCAGGGCCCTCCCTCCTCTATTCTCACCCATTGTATCTCCCGTTACCCCCACTACTTCCCCTGCCCTTATAGAATGTGAGCTTCTGCGTGCAGGGCCCTCCCTCCTCGATTCTCACCCATTTTATCTCCTGTTACCCACACTCCTTCCCCTGCCCTTATAGAATGTGAGCTTCTGCGTGCAGGGCCCTCCCTCCTCTATTCTCACCCATTGTATCTCCCGTTACCCCCACTCCTTCACCTGCCCTTATAGAATGTGAGCTTCTGCGTGCAGGGCCCTCCCTCCTCTATTCTCACCCATTGTATCTCATGTTACCCACACTCCTTCTCCTGCCCTTATAGAATGCGAGCTCCTGCGTGCAGGGCCCTCCCTCCTCTATCCTCACCCATTGTATCTCCCGTTACCCCCACTCCTTCTCCTGCCCTTATAGAATGTGAGCTTCTGCGTGCACTGCTCTCCCTCCTCTATTCTCACCCATTGTATCTCCCGTTACCCCCACTCCTTCTCCTGCCCATATAGAATGTGAGCTTCTGCGTGCAGGGCCCTCCCTCCTCTATCCTCACCCATTGTATCTCCAGTTACCCCCACTCCTTCCCCAGCCCTTATAGAATGTGAGCTTCTGCGTGCAGTGCCCTCCCTCCTCTATTCTCACCCATTGTATCTCCCGATACCCCCACTCCTTCCCCTGCCCATATAGAATGTGAGCTTCTGCGTGCAGGGCCCTCCCTCCTCTATTCTCACCCATTGTATCTCCCGTTACCCCCACTCCTTCCCCTGCCCTTATAGAATGTGAGCTCCTGCTTGCAGGGCCCTCCCTCCTCTATTCTCACCCATTGTATCTCCCATTACCCCCACTCCTTCCCCTGCCCTTATGGAATGTGAGCTTCTGCGTGCAGGGCCCTCCCTCCTCTATTCTCACACATTGTATCTCCCGTTACCCCCACTCCTTCCCCTGCCCATATAGAAAGCGAGCTTTTGCGTGCAGGGCCCTCCCTCCTCTATCCTCACCCATTGTATCTCCCGTTACCCCCACTCCTTCCCCTGCCCTTATAGAATGTGAGCTCCTGCGTGCAGGGCCCTCCCTCCTCTATTCTCACCCGTTGTATCTCATGTTACCCCCACTCCTTCCCCTGCCCTTATAGAATGTGAGCTTCTGCGTGCAGGGCCCTCCCTCCTCTATTCTCACCCATTGTATCTCCCGTTACCCCCACTCCTTCACCTGCCCTTATAGAATGTGAGCTTCTGCGTGCAGGGCCCTCCCTCCTCTATTCTCACCCGTTGTATCTCATGTTACCCCCACTCCTTCCCCTGCCCTTATAGAATGTGAGCTTCTGCGTGCAGGGCCCTCCCTCCTCTATTCTCACCCATTGTTTCTCCCGTTACCCCCACTCCTTCCCCTGCCCTTATAGAATGTGAGCTTCTGCGTACAGGGCCCTCCCTCCTCTATTCTCACCCATTGTATCTCCCGTTACCCCTACTCCTTCTCCTGCCCATATAGAATGTGAGCTTCTGCGTGCAGGGCCCTCCCTCCTCTATTCTCACCCATTGTATCTCATGTTACCCCCAATCCTTCCCCTGCCCCTATAGAATGTGAGTGTCTGCGTGCAGGGCCCTCCCTCCTCTATTCTCACCCGTTGTATCTCATGTTACCCCCACTCCTTCCCCTGACCATATAGAATGTGAGCTTCTGCGTGCAGGGCCCTCCCTCCTCTATTCTCACCCATTGTATTTCCCGTTACCCCCACTCCTTCTCCTGCCCTTATAGAATGCGAGCTCCTGCGTGCAGGGCCCTCCCTCCTCTATTCTCACCCATTGTATCTCCCGTTACCCCCACTCCTTCCCCTGCCCTTATAGAATGTGAGCTTCTGCGTGCAGGGCCCTCCCTCCTCTATTCTCACCCATTGTATCTCCCGTTACCCCCACTCCTTCCCCTGCCCATATAGAATGTGAGCTTCTGCGTGCAGGGCCCTCCCTCCTCTATCCTCACCCATTGTATCTCCCGTTACCCCTACTTCTTCCCCTGCCCTTATAGAATGTGAGCTACTGCGTGCAGGGCCCTCCCTCCTCTATTCTCACCCATTGTATCTCCCGTTACCCCTACTTCTTCCCCTGCCCTTATAGAATGTGAGCTCCTGCGTGCAGGGCCCTCCCTCCTCTATTCTCACCCATTGTATCTCCCGTTACCCCCACTCCTTCCCCTGCCCTTATAGAATGTGAGCTTCTGCGTGCAGGGCCCTCCCTCCTCTATTCTCACCCATTGTATCTCCCGTTACCCCCACTCCTTCCCCTGCCCATATAGAATGCGAGCTTCTGCGTGCAGGGCCCTCCCTCCTCTATCCTCACCCATTGTATCTCCCGTTACCCCCACTCCTTCCCCTGCCCTTATAGAATGTGAGCTTTTGCGTGCAGGGCCCTCCCTCCTCTATCCTCACCCATTGTATCTCCCGTTACCCCCACTCCTTACCCTGCTCCTATAGAATGTGAGCTTCTGCGTGCAGGGCCCTCCCTCCTCTATTCTCACCCATTGTATCTCCCGTTACCCCCACTACTTCCCCTGCCCTTATAGAATGTGAGCTTCTGCGTGCAGGGCCCTCCCTCCTCGATTCTCACCCATTTTATCTCCCGTTACCCACACTCCTTCCCCTGCCCTTATAGAATGTGAGCTCCTGCGTGCAGGGCCCTCCTCTATTCTCACCCATTGTATCTCCCGTTACACCCACTCCTTCCCCTACCCTTATAGAATGTGAGCTTCTGCGTGCAGGGCCCTTTCTCCTCTATTCTCACCCATTGTATCTACCGTTACCCCCACTCCTTCTCCTGCCCTTATAGAATGCGAGCTCCTGCGTGCAGGGCCCTCCCTCCTCTATCCTCACCCATTGTATCTCCCGTTACCCCCACTCCTTCTCCTGCCCTTATAGAATGTGAGCTTCTGCGTGCAGGGCCCTCCCTCCTCTATTCTCACCCATTGTATCTCCCGTTACCCCCACTCCTTCTCCTGCCCATATAGAATGTGAGCTTCTGCGTGCAGTGCCCTCCCTCCTCTATTCTCACCCATTGTATCTCCCGTTACCCCCACTCCTTCTCCTGCCCATATAGAATGTGAGCTTCTTCGTGCAGGGCCCTCCCTCCTCTATCCTCACCCATTGTATCTCCCGTTACCCCCACTCCTTCTCCTGTCCTTATAGAATGTGAGCTTCTGCGTGCAGTGCCCTCCCTCCTCTATTCTTACCCATTGTATCTCCCGTTACCCCCACTCCTTCTCCTGCCTATATAGAATGTGAGCTCCTGCGTGCAGGGCCCTCCCTCCTCTATTCTCACCCATTGTATCTCCCGTTACCCCCACTCCTTCCCCTGCCCATATAGAATGTGAGCTTCTGCGTGCAGGGCCCTCCCTCCTCTATTCTCACCCATTGTATCTCCCGTTACCCCCACTCCTTCCCCTGCCCTTATAGAATGTGACCTCCTGCTTGCAGGGCCCTCCCTCTTCTATTCTCACCCACTGTATCTCCCGTTACCCCCACTCCTTCCCCTGCCCTTATGGAATGTGAGCTTCTGCGTGCAGGGCCCTCCCTCCTCTATTCTCACCCATTGTATCTCCCGTTACCCCCACTCCTTCCCCTGCCCATATAGAATGCAAGCTTTTGCGTGCAGGGCCCTCCCTCCTCTATTCTCACCCATTGTATCTCCCGTTACCCCCACTCCTTCCCCTGCCCATATAGAATGCGAGCTTCTGCGGTGCAGGGCCCTCCCTCCTCTATTCTCACCCATTGTATCTCCCGTTACCCCCACTTCTTCTTCTGCCCATATAGAATGTGAGCTTCTGCGTGCAGGGCCCTCCCTCCTCTATCCTCACCCATTGTATCTCCCGTTACCCCCACTCCTTCTCCTGCCCTTATAGAATGTGAGCTTCTGCGTGCAGTGCCCTCCCTCCTCTATTCTCACCCATTGTATCTCCCGTTACCCCCACTCCTTCCCCTGCCCTTATGGAATGTGAGCTTCTGCGTGCAGGGCCCTCCCTCCTCTATTCTCACCCGTTGTATCTCATGTTACCCCCACTCCTTCTCCTGCCCATATAGAATGTGAGCTCCTGCTTGCAGGGCCCTCCCTCCTCTATCCTCACCCATTGTATCTCCCGTTACCCCCACTCCTTCCCCTGCCCTTATAGAATGTGAGCTCCTGCGTGCAGGGCCCTCCCTCCTCTATTCTCACCCGTTGTATCTCATGTTACCCCCACTCCTTCCCCTGCCCTTATAGAATGTGAGCTTCTGCGTGCAGGGCCCTCCCTCCTCTATTCTAACCCGTTGTATCTCATGTTACCCCCACTCCTTCCCCTGCCCTTAAAGAATGTGAGCTTCTGCGTGCAGGGCCCTCCCTCCTCTATTCTCACCCATTGTATCTCCCGTTACCCCCACTCCTTCCCCTGCCCTTATAGAATGTGAGCTTCTGCGTGCAGGGCCCTCCCTCCTCTATTCTCACCCATTGTATCTCCCGTTACCCCCACTCCTTCCCCTGCTCCTATAGAATGTGAGCTTCTGCGTGCAGGGCCCTCCCTCCTCTATTCTCACCCATTGTATCTCATGTTACCCCCAATCCTTCCCCTGCCCCTATAGAATGTGAGTTTCTGCGTGCAGGGCCCTCCCTCCTCTATTCTCACCCGTTGTATCTCATGTTACCCCCACTCCTTCCCCTGACCATATAGAATGTGAGCTTCTGCGTGCAGGGCCCTCCCTCCTCTATTCTCACCCATTGTATCTCCCGTTACCCCCACTCCTTCTCCTGCCCTTATAGAATGCGAGCTCCTGCGTGCAGGGCCCTCCCTCCTCTATTCTCACCCATTGTATCTCCCGTTACCCCCACTCCTTCCCCTGCCCTTATAGAATGTGAGCTTCTGCGTGCAGGGCCCTCCCTCCTCTATTCTCACCCATTGTATCTCCCGTTACCCCCACTCCTTCCCCTGCCCATATAGAATGTGAGCTTCTGCGTGCAGGGCCCTCCCTCCTCTATCCTCACCCATTGTATCTCCCGTTACCCCTACTTCTTCCCCTGCCCTTATAGAATGTGAGCTCCTGCGTGCAGGGCCCTCCCTCCTCTATTCTCACCCATTGTATCTCCCGTTACCCCTACTTCTTCCCCTGCCCTTATAGAATGTGAGCTCCTGCGTGCAGGGCCCTCCCTCCTCTATTCTCACCCATTGTATCTCCCGTTACCCCCACTCCTTCCCCTGCCCTTATAGAATGTGAGCTTCTGCGTGCAGGGCCCTCCCTCCTCTATTCTCACCCATTGTATCTCCCGTTACCCCCACTCCTTCCCCTGCCCATATAGAATGCGAGCTTCTGCGTGCAGGGCCCTCCCTCCTCTATCCTCACCCATTGTATCTCCCGTTACCCCCACTCCTTCCCCTGCCCTTATAGAATGTGAGCTTTTGCGTGCAGGGCCCTCCCTCCTCTATCCTCACCCATTGTATCTCCCGTTACCCCCACTCCTTACCCTGCTCCTATAGAATGTGAGCTTCTGCGTGCAGGGCCCTCCCTCCTCTATTCTCACCCATTGTATCTCCCGTTACCCCCACTACTTCCCCTGCCCTTATAGAATGTGAGCTTCTGCGTGCAGGGCCCTCCCTCCTCGATTCTCACCCATTTTATCTCCCGTTACCCACACTCCTTCCCCTGCCCTTATAGAATGTGAGCTCCTGCGTGCAGGGCCCTCCTCTATTCTCACCCATTGTATCTCCCGTTACACCCACTCCTTCCCCTACCCTTATAGAATGTGAGCTTCTGCGTGCAGGGCCCTTTCTCCTCTATTCTCACCCATTGTATCTACCGTTACCCCCACTCCTTCTCCTGCCCTTTTAGAATGCGAGCTCCTGCGTGCAGGGCCCTCCCTCCTCTATCCTCACCCATTGTATCTCCCGTTACCCCCACTCCTTCTCCTGCCCTTATAGAATGTGAGCTTCTGCGTGCAGGGCCCTCCCTCCTCTATTCTCACCCATTGTATCTCCCGTTACCCCCACTCCTTCTCCTGCCCTTATAGAATGCGAGCTCCTGCGTGCAGGGCCCTCCCTCCTCTATCCTCACCCATTGTATCTCCCGTTACCCCCACTCCTTCTCCTGCCCTTATAGAATTTGAGCTTCTGCGTGCAGTGCCCTCCCTCCTCTATTCTCACCCATTGTATCTCCCGTTACCCCCACTCCTTCTCCTGCCCATATAGAATGTGAGCTTCTGCGTGCAGGGCCCTCCCTCCTCTATTCTCACCCATTGTATCTCCCGTTACCCCCACTCCTTCTCCTGCCCATATAGAATGTGAGCTTCTTCGTGCAGGGCCCTCCCTCCTCTATCCTCACCCATTGTATCTCCCGTTACCCCCACTCCTTCTCCTGTCCTTATAGAATGTGAGCTTCTGCGTGCAGTGCCCTCCCTCCTCTATTCTTACCCATTGTATCTCCTGTTACCCCCACTCCTTCTCCTGCCTATATAGAATGTGAGCTCCTGCGTGCAGGGCCCTCCCTCCTCTATTCTCACCCATTGTATCTCCCGTTACCCCCACTCCTTCCCCTGCCCATATAGAATGTGAGCTTCTGCGTGCAGGGCCCTCCCTCCTTTATTCTCACCCATTGTATCTCCCGTTACCCCCACTCCTTCCCCTGCCCTTATAGAATGTGACCTCCTGCTTGCAGGGCCCTCCCTCTTCTATTCTCACCCACTGTATCTCCCGTTACCCCCACTCCTTCCCCTGCCCTTATGGAATGTGAGCTTCTGCGTGCAGGGCCCTCCCTCCTCTATTCTCACCCATTGTATCTCCCGTTACCCCCACTCCTTCCCCTGCCCATATAGAATGCAAGCTTTTGCGTGCAGGGCCCTCCCTCCTCTATTCTCACCCATTGTATCTCCCGTTACCCCCACTCCTTCCCCTGCCCATATAGAATGCGAGCTTCTGCGTGCAGGGCCCTCCCTCCTCTATCCTCACCCATTGTATCTCCCGTTACCCCCACTCCTTCCCCTGCCCTTATAGAATGTGAGCTCCTGCGTGCAGGGCCCTCCCTCCTCTATTCTCACCCGTTGTATCTCATGTTACCCCCACTCCTTCCCCTGCCCTTATAGAATGTGAGCCTCTGCGTGCAGGGCCCTCCCTCCTCTATTCTAACCCATTGTATCTCCCGTTACCCCCACTCCTTCACCTGCTCTTATAGAATGTGAGCTTCTGCGTGCAGGGCCCTCACTCCTCTATCCTCACCCATTGTATCTCCCGTTACCCCCACTCCTTCCCCTGCTCCTATAGAATGTGAGCTTCTGCGTGCAGGGCCCTCCCTCCTCTATTCTCACCCATTGTATCTACCGTTACCCCCACTCCTTCTCCTGCCCTTATAGAATGCGAGCTCCTGCGTGCAGGGCCCTCCCTCCTCTATTCTCACCCATTGTATCTCCCGTTACCCCCACTCCTTCCCCTGCCCATATAGAATGTGAGTGTCTGCGTGCAGGGCCCTCCCTCCTCTATTCTCACCCGTTGTATCTCATTTTACCCCCACTCCTTCCCCTGCCCATATAGAATGCGAGCTTCTGCGTGCAGGGCCCTCCCTCCTCTATTCTAACCCGTTGTATCTCATGTTACCCCCACTCCTTCCCCTGCCCTTAAAGAATGTGAGCTTCTGCGTGCAGGGCCCTCCCTCCTCTATTCTCACCCATTGTATCTCCCGTTACCCCCACTCCTTCCCCTGCCCTTATAGAATGTGAGCTTCTGCGTGCAGGGCCCTCCCTCCTCTATTCTCACCCATTGTATCTCCCGTTACCCCCACTCCTTCCCCTGCTCCTATAGAATGTGAGCTTCTGCGTGCAGGGCCCTCCCTCCTCTATTCTCACCCATTGTATCTCATGTTACCCCCAATCCTTCCCCTGCCCCTATAGAATGTGAGTGTCTGCGTGCAGGGCCCTCCCTCCTCTATTCTCACCCGTTGTATCTCATGTTACCCCCACTCCTTCCCCTGACCATATAGAATGTGAGCTTCTGCGTGCAGGGCCCTCCCTCCTCTATTCTCACCCATTGTATCTCCCGTTACCCCCACTCCTTCTCCTGCCCTTATAGAATGCGAGCTCCTGCGTGCAGGGCCCTCCCTCCTCTATTCTCACCCATTGTATCTCCCGTTACCCCCACTCCTTCCCCTGCCCTTATAGAATGTGAGCTTCTGCGTGCAGGGCCCTCCCTCCTCTATTCTCACCCATTGTATCTCCCGTTACCCCCACTTTTTCCCCTGCCCATATAGAATGTGAGCTTCTGCGTGCAGGGCCCTCCCTCCTCTATCCTCACCCATTGTATCTCCCGTTACCCCTACTTCTTCCCCTGCCCTTATAGAATGTGAGCTCCTGCGTGCAGGGCCCTCCCTCCTCTATTCTCACCCATTGTATCTCCCGTTACCCCTACTTCTTCCCCTGCCCTTATAGAATGTGAGCTCCTGCGTGCAGGGCCCTCCCTCCTCTATTCTCACCCATTGTATCTCCCGTTACCCCCACTCCTTCCCCTGCCCTTATAGAATGTGAGCTTCTGCGTGCAGGGCCCTCCCTCCTCTATTCTCACCCATAGTATCTCCCGTTACCCCCACTCCTTCCCCTGCCCTTATAGAATGTGAGCTTTTGCGTGCAGGGCCCTCCCTCCTCTATCCTCACCCATTGTATCTCCCGTTACCCCCACTCCTTACCCTGCTCCTATAGAATGTGAGCTTCTGCGTGCAGGGCCCTCCCTCCTCTATTCTCACCCATTGTATCTCCCGTTACCCCCACTACTTCCCCTGCCCTTATAGAATGTGAGCTTCTGCGTGCAGGGCCCTCCCTCCTCGATTCTCACCCATTTTATCTCCCGTTACCCACACTCCTTCCCCTGCCCTTATAGAATGTGAGCTCCTGCGTGCAGGGCCCTCCCTCCTCTATCCTCACCCATTGTATCTCCCTTTACCCCCACTCCTTCTCCTGCCCTTATAGAATGTGAGCTCCTGCGTGCAGGGCCCTCCCTCCTCTATCCTCACCCATTGTATCTCCCTTTACCCCCACTCCTTCTCCTGCCCTTATAGAATGTGAGCTTCTGCGTGCAGGGCCCTCCCTCCTCTATTCTCACCCATTGTATCTCCCGTTACCCCCACTCCTTCTCCTGCCCTTATAGAATGCGAGCTCCTGCGTGCAGGGCCCTCCCTCCTCTATCCTCACCCATTGTATCTCCCGTTACCCCCACTCCTTCTCCTGCCCTTATAGAATTTGAGCTTCTGCGTGCAGTGCCCTCCCTCCTCTATTCTCACCCATTGTATCTCCCGTTACCCCCACTCCTTCTCCTGCCCTTATAGAATGTGAGCTTCTGCGTGCAGGGCCCTCCCTCCTCTATTCTCACCCATTGTATCTCCCGTTACCCCCACTCCTTCTCCTGCCCTTATAGAATGCGAGCTCCTGCGTGCAGGGCCCTCCCTCCTCTATTCTCACCCATTGTATCTCCCGTTACCCCCACTCCTTCCCCTGCCCTTATAGAATGTGAGCTTCTGCGTGCAGGGCCCTCCCTCCTCTATTCTCACCCATTGTATCTCCCGTTACCCCCACTCCTTCCCCTGCCCATATAGAATGTGAGCTTCTGCGTGCAGGGCCCTCCCTCCTCTATCCTCACCCATTGTATCTCCCGTTACCCCTACTTCTTCCCCTGCCCTTATAGAATGTGAGCTCCTGCGTGCAGGGCCCTCCCTCCTCTATTCTCACCCATTGTATCTCCCGTTACCCCTACTTCTTCCCCTGCCCTTATAGAATGTGAGCTCCTGCGTGCAGGGCCCTCCCTCCTCTATTCTCACCCATTGTATCTCCCGTTACCCCCACTCCTTCCCCTGCCCTTATAGAATGTGAGCTTCTGCGTGCAGGGCCCTCCCTCCTCTATTCTCACCCATTGTATCTCCCGTTACCCCCACTCCTTCCCCTGCCCATATAGAATGCGAGCTTCTGCGTGCAGGGCCCTCCCTCCTCTATCCTCACCCATTGTATCTCCCGTTACCCCCACTCCTTCCCCTGCCCTTATAGAATGTGAGCTTTTGCGTGCAGGGCCCTCCCTCCTCTATCCTCACCCATTGTATCTCCCGTTACCCCCACTCCTTACCCTGCTCCTATAGAATGTGAGCTTCTGCGTGCAGGGCCCTCCCTCCTCTATTCTCACCCATTGTATCTCCCGTTACCCCCACTACTTCCCCTGCCCTTATAGAATGTGAGCTTCTGCGTGCAGGGCCCTCCCTCCTCGATTCTCACCCATTTTATCTCCCGTTACCCACACTCCTTCCCCTGCCCTTATAGAATGTGAGCTCCTGCGTGCAGGGCCCTCCTCTATTCTCACCCATTGTATCTCCCGTTACACCCACTCCTTCCCCTACCCTTATAGAATGTGAGCTTCTGCGTGCAGGGCCCTTTCTCCTCTATTCTCACCCATTGTATCTACCGTTACCCCCACTCCTTCTCCTGCCCTTTTAGAATGCGAGCTCCTGCGTGCAGGGCCCTCCCTCCTCTATCCTCACCCATTGTATCTCCCGTTACCCCCACTCCTTCTCCTGCCCTTATAGAATGTGAGCTTCTGCGTGCAGGGCCCTCCCTCCTCTATTCTCACCCATTGTATCTCCCGTTACCCCCACTCCTTCTCCTGCCCTTATAGAATGCGAGCTCCTGCGTGCAGGGCCCTCCCTCCTCTATCCTCACCCATTGTATCTCCCGTTACCCCCACTCCTTCTCCTGCCCTTATAGAATTTGAGCTTCTGCGTGCAGTGCCCTCCCTCCTCTATTCTCACCCATTGTATCTCCCGTTACCCCCACTCCTTCTCCTGCCCATATAGAATGTGAGCTTCTGCGTGCAGGGCCCTCCCTCCTCTATTCTCACCCATTGTATCTCCCGTTACCCCCACTCCTTCTCCTGCCCATATAGAATGTGAGCTTCTTCGTGCAGGGCCCTCCCTCCTCTATCCTCACCCATTGTATCTCCCGTTACCCCCACTCCTTCTCCTGTCCTTATAGAATGTGAGCTTCTGCGTGCAGTGCCCTCCCTCCTCTATTCTTACCCATTGTATCTCCTGTTACCCCCACTCCTTCTCCTGCCTATATAGAATGTGAGCTCCTGCGTGCAGGGCCCTCCCTCCTCTATTCTCACCCATTGTATCTCCCGTTACCCCCACTCCTTCCCCTGCCCATATAGAATGTGAGCTTCTGCGTGCAGGGCCCTCCCTCCTCTATTCTCACCCATTGTATCTCCCGTTACCCCCACTCCTTCCCCTGCCCTTATAGAATGTGACCTCCTGCTTGCAGGGCCCTCCCTCTTCTATTCTCACCCACTGTATCTCCCGTTACCCCCACTCCTTCCCCTGCCCTTATGGAATGTGAGCTTCTGCGTGCAGGGCCCTCCCTCCTCTATTCTCACCCATTGTATCTCCCGTTACCCCCACTCCTTCCCCTGCCCATATAGAATGCAAGCTTTTGCGTGCAGGGCCCTCCCTCCTCTATTCTCACCCATTGTATCTCCCGTTACCCCCACTCCTTCCCCTGCCCATATAGAATGCGAGCTTCTGCGTGCAGGGCCCTCCCTCCTCTATCCTCACCCATTGTATCTCCCGTTACCCCCACTCCTTCCCCTGCCCTTATAGAATGTGAGCTCCTGCGTGCAGGGCCCTCCCTCCTCTATTCTCACCCGTTGTATCTCATGTTACCCCCACTCCTTCCCCTGCCCTTATAGAATGTGAGCCTCTGCGTGCAGGGCCCTCCCTCCTCTATTCTAACCCATTGTATCTCCCGTTACCCCCACTCCTTCACCTGCTCTTATAGAATGTGAGCTTCTGCGTGCAGGGCCCTCACTCCTCTATCCTCACCCATTGTATCTCCCGTTACCCCCACTCCTTCCCCTGCTCCTATAGAATGTGAGCTTCTGCGTGCAGGGCCCTCCCTCCTCTATTCTCACCCATTGTATCTACCGTTACCCCCACTCCTTCTCCTGCCCTTATAGAATGCGAGCTCCTGCGTGCAGGGCCCTCCCTCCTCTATTCTCACCCATTGTATCTCCCGTTACCCCCACTCCTTCCCCTGCCCATATAGAATGTGAGTGTCTGCGTGCAGGGCCCTCCCTCCTCTATTCTCACCCGTTGTATCTCATTTTACCCCCACTCCTTCCCCTGCCCATATAGAATGCGAGCTTCTGCGTGCAGGGCCCTCCCTCCTCTATTCTAACCCGTTGTATCTCATGTTACCCCCACTCCTTCCCCTGCCCTTAAAGAATGTGAGCTTCTGCGTGCAGGGCCCTCCCTCCTCTATTCTCACCCATTGTATCTCCCGTTACCCCCACTCCTTCCCCTGCCCTTATAGAATGTGAGCTTCTGCGTGCAGGGCCCTCCCTCCTCTATTCTCACCCATTGTATCTCCCGTTACCCCCACTCCTTCCCCTGCTCCTATAGAATGTGAGCTTCTGCGTGCAGGGCCCTCCCTCCTCTATTCTCACCCATTGTATCTCATGTTACCCCCAATCCTTCCCCTGCCCCTATAGAATGTGAGTGTCTGCGTGCAGGGCCCTCCCTCCTCTATTCTCACCCGTTGTATCTCATGTTACCCCCACTCCTTCCCCTGACCATATAGAATGTGAGCTTCTGCGTGCAGGGCCCTCCCTCCTCTATTCTCACCCATTGTATCTCCCGTTACCCCCACTCCTTCTCCTGCCCTTATAGAATGCGAGCTCCTGCGTGCAGGGCCCTCCCTCCTCTATTCTCACCCATTGTATCTCCCGTTACCCCCACTCCTTCCCCTGCCCTTATAGAATGTGAGCTTCTGCGTGCAGGGCCCTCCCTCCTCTATTCTCACCCATTGTATCTCCCGTTACCCCCACTTTTTCCCCTGCCCATATAGAATGTGAGCTTCTGCGTGCAGGGCCCTCCCTCCTCTATCCTCACCCATTGTATCTCCCGTTACCCCTACTTCTTCCCCTGCCCTTATAGAATGTGAGCTCCTGCGTGCAGGGCCCTCCCTCCTCTATTCTCACCCATTGTATCTCCCGTTACCCCTACTTCTTCCCCTGCCCTTATAGAATGTGAGCTCCTGCGTGCAGGGCCCTCCCTCCTCTATTCTCACCCATTGTATCTCCCGTTACCCCCACTCCTTCCCCTGCCCTTATAGAATGTGAGCTTCTGCGTGCAGGGCCCTCCCTCCTCTATTCTCACCCATAGTATCTCCCGTTACCCCCACTCCTTCCCCTGCCCTTATAGAATGTGAGCTTTTGCGTGCAGGGCCCTCCCTCCTCTATCCTCACCCATTGTATCTCCCGTTACCCCCACTCCTTACCCTGCTCCTATAGAATGTGAGCTTCTGCGTGCAGGGCCCTCCCTCCTCTATTCTCACCCATTGTATCTCCCGTTACCCCCACTACTTCCCCTGCCCTTATAGAATGTGAGCTTCTGCGTGCAGGGCCCTCCCTCCTCGATTCTCACCCATTTTATCTCCCGTTACCCACACTCCTTCCCCTGCCCTTATAGAATGTGAGCTCCTGCGTGCAGGGCCCTCCCTCCTCTATCCTCACCCATTGTATCTCCCTTTACCCCCACTCCTTCTCCTGCCCTTATAGAATGTGAGCTCCTGCGTGCAGGGCCCTCCCTCCTCTATCCTCACCCATTGTATCTCCCTTTACCCCCACTCCTTCTCCTGCCCTTATAGAATGTGAGCTTCTGCGTGCAGGGCCCTCCCTCCTCTATTCTCACCCATTGTATCTCCCGTTACCCCCACTCCTTCTCCTGCCCTTATAGAATGCGAGCTCCTGCGTGCAGGGCCCTCCCTCCTCTATCCTCACCCATTGTATCTCCCGTTACCCCCACTCCTTCTCCTGCCCTTATAGAATTTGAGCTTCTGCGTGCAGTGCCCTCCCTCCTCTATTCTCACCCATTGTATCTCCCGTTACCCCCACTCCTTCTCCTGCCCATATAGAATGTGAGCTTCTTCGTGCAGGGCCCTCCCTCCTCTATCCTCACCCATTGTATCTCCCGTTACCCCCACTCCTTCCCCTGCCCATATAGAATGTGAGTGTCTGCGTGCAGGGCCCTCCCTCCTCTATTCTCACCCGTTGTATCTCATTTTACCCCCACTCCTTCCCCTGCCCATATAGAATGCGAGCTTCTGCGTGCAGGGCCCTCCCTCCTCTATTCTAACCCGTTGTATCTCATGTTACCCCCACTCCTTCCCCTGCCCTTAAAGAATGTGAGCTTCTGCGTGCAGGGCCCTCCCTCCTCTATTCTCACCCATTGTATCTCCCGTTACCCCCACTCCTTCCCCTGCCCTTATAGAATGTGAGCTTCTGCGTGCAGGGCCCTCCCTCCTCTATTCTCACCCATTGTATCTCCCGTTACCCCCACTCCTTCCCCTGCTCCTATAGAATGTGAGCTTCTGCGTGCAGGGCCCTCCCTCCTCTATTCTCACCCATTGTATCTCATGTTACCCCCAATCCTTCCCCTGCCCCTATAGAATGTGAGTGTCTGCGTGCAGGGCCCTCCCTCCTCTATTCTCACCCGTTGTATCTCATGTTACCCCCACTCCTTCCCCTGACCATATAGAATGTGAGCTTCTGCGTGCAGGGCCCTCCCTCCTCTATTCTCACCCATTGTATCTCCCGTTACCCCCACTCCTTCTCCTGCCCTTATAGAATGCGAGCTCCTGCGTGCAGGGCCCTCCCTCCTCTATTCTCACCCATTGTATCTCCCGTTACCCCCACTCCTTCCCCTGCCCTTATAGAATGTGAGCTTCTGCGTGCAGGGCCCTCCCTCCTCTATTCTCACCCATTGTATCTCCCGTTACCCCCACTTTTTCCCCTGCCCATATAGAATGTGAGCTTCTGCGTGCAGGGCCCTCCCTCCTCTATCCTCACCCATTGTATCTCCCGTTACCCCTACTTCTTCCCCTGCCCTTATAGAATGTGAGCTCCTGCGTGCAGGGCCCTCCCTCCTCTATTCTCACCCATTGTATCTCCCGTTACCCCTACTTCTTCCCCTGCCCTTATAGAATGTGAGCTCCTGCGTGCAGGGCCCTCCCTCCTCTATTCTCACCCATTGTATCTCCCGTTACCCCCACTCCTTCCCCTGCCCTTATAGAATGTGAGCTTCTGCGTGCAGGGCCCTCCCTCCTCTATTCTCACCCATAGTATCTCCCGTTACCCCCACTCCTTCCCCTGCCCTTATAGAATGTGAGCTTTTGCGTGCAGGGCCCTCCCTCCTCTATCCTCACCCATTGTATCTCCCGTTACCCCCACTCCTTACCCTGCTCCTATAGAATGTGAGCTTCTGCGTGCAGGGCCCTCCCTCCTCTATTCTCACCCATTGTATCTCCCGTTACCCCCACTACTTCCCCTGCCCTTATAGAATGTGAGCTTCTGCGTGCAGGGCCCTCCCTCCTCGATTCTCACCCATTTTATCTCCCGTTACCCACACTCCTTCCCCTGCCCTTATAGAATGTGAGCTCCTGCGTGCAGGGCCCTCCCTCCTCTATCCTCACCCATTGTATCTCCCTTTACCCCCACTCCTTCTCCTGCCCTTATAGAATGTGAGCTCCTGCGTGCAGGGCCCTCCCTCCTCTATCCTCACCCATTGTATCTCCCTTTACCCCCACTCCTTCTCCTGCCCTTATAGAATGTGAGCTTCTGCGTGCAGGGCCCTCCCTCCTCTATTCTCACCCATTGTATCTCCCGTTACCCCCACTCCTTCTCCTGCCCTTATAGAATGCGAGCTCCTGCGTGCAGGGCCCTCCCTCCTCTATCCTCACCCATTGTATCTCCCGTTACCCCCACTCCTTCTCCTGCCCTTATAGAATGTGAGCTTCTGCGTGCAGGGCCCTCCCTCCTCTATTCTCACCCATTGTATCTCCCGTTACCCCCACTCCTTCTCCTGCCCTTATAGAATGCGAGCTCCTGCGTGCAGGGCCCTCCCTCCTCTATTCTCACCCATTGTATCTCCCGTTACCCCCACTCCTTCCCCTGCCCTTATAGAATGTGAGCTTCTGCGTGCAGGGCCCTCCCTCCTCTATTCTCACCCATTGTATCTCCCGTTACCCCCACTCCTTCCCCTGCCCATATAGAATGTGAGCTTCTGCGTGCAGGGCCCTCCCTCCTCTATCCTCACCCATTGTATCTCCCGTTACCCCTACTTCTTCCCCTGCCCTTATAGAATGTGAGCTCCTGCGTGCAGGGCCCTCCCTCCTCTATTCTCACCCATTGTATCTCCCGTTACCCCTACTTCTTCCCCTGCCCTTATAGAATGTGAGCTCCTGCGTGCAGGGCCCTCCCTCCTCTATTCTCACCCATTGTATCTCCCGTTACCCCCACTCCTTCCCCTGCCCTTATAGAATGTGAGCTTCTGCGTGCAGGGCCCTCCCTCCTCTATTCTCACCCATTGTATCTCCCGTTACCCCCACTCCTTCCCCTGCCCATATAGAATGCGAGCTTCTGCGTGCAGGGCCCTCCCTCCTCTATCCTCACCCATTGTATCTCCCGTTACCCCCACTCCTTCCCCTGCCCTTATAGAATGTGAGCTTTTGCGTGCAGGGCCCTCCCTCCTCTATCCTCACCCATTGTATCTCCCGTTACCCCCACTCCTTACCCTGCTCCTATAGAATGTGAGCTTCTGCGTGCAGGGCCCTCCCTCCTCTATTCTCACCCATTGTATCTCCCGTTACCCCCACTACTTCCCCTGCCCTTATAGAATGTGAGCTTCTGCGTGCAGGGCCCTCCCTCCTCGATTCTCACCCATTTTATCTCCCGTTACCCACACTCCTTCCCCTGCCCTTACAGAATGTGAGCTCCTGCGTGCAGGGCCCTCCTCTATTCTCACCCATTGTATCTCCCGTTACACCCACTCCTTCCCCTACCCTTATAGAATGTGAGCTTCTGCGTGCAGGGCCCTTTCTCCTCTATTCTCACCCATTGTATCTACCGTTACCCCCACTCCTTCTCCTGCCCTTTTAGAATGCGAGCTCCTGCGTGCAGGGCACTCCCTCCTCTATCCTCACCCATTGTATCTCCCGTTACCCCCACTCCTTCTCCTGCCCTTATAGAATGTGAGCTTCTGCGTGCAGGGCCCTCCCTCCTCTATTCTCACCCATTGTATCTCCCGTTACCCCCACTCCTTCTCCTGCCCTTATAGAATGCGAGCTCCTGCGTGCAGGGCCCTCCCTCCTCTATCCTCACCCATTGTATCTCCCGTTACCCCCACTCCTTCTCCTGCCCTTATAGAATTTGAGCTTCTGCGTGCAGTGCCCTCCCTCCTCTATTCTCACCCATTGTATCTCCCGTTACCCCCACTCCTTCTCCTGCCCATATAGAATGTGAGCTTCTGCGTGCAGGGCCCTCCCTCCTCTATTCTCACCCATTGTATCTCCCGTTACCCCCACTCCTTCTCCTGCCCATATAGAATGTGAGCTTCTTCGTGCAGGGCCCTCCCTCCTCTATCCTCACCCATTGTATCTCCCGTTACCCCCACTCCTTCTCCTGTCCTTATAGAATGTGAGCTTCTGCGTGCAGTGCCCTCCCTCCTCTATTCTTACCCATTGTATCTCCTGTTACCCCCACTCCTTCTCCTGCCTATATAGAATGTGAGCTCCTGCGTGCAGGGCCCTCCCTCCTCTATTCTCACCCATTGTATCTCCCGTTACCCCCACTCCTTCCCCTGCCCATATAGAATGTGAGCTTCTGCGTGCAGGGCCCTCCCTCCTCTATTCTCACCCATTGTATCTCCCGTTACCCCCACTCCTTCCCCTGCCCTTATAGAATGTGAGCTCCTGCGTGCAGGGCCCTCCCTCCTCTATTCTCACCCGTTGTATCTCATGTTACCCCCACTCCTTCCCCTGCCCTTATAGAATGTGAGCCTCTGCGTGCAGGGCCCTCCCTCCTCTATTCTAACCCATTGTATCTCCCGTTACCCCCACTCCTTCACCTGCTCTTATAGAATGTGAGCTTCTGCGTGCAGGGCCCTCACTCCTCTATCCTCACCCATTGTATCTCCCGTTACCCCCACTCCTTCCCCTGCTCCTATAGAATGTGAGCTTCTGCGTGCAGGGCCCTCCCTCCTCTATTCTCACCCATTGTATCTACCGTTACCCCCACTCCTTCTCCTGCCCTTATAGAATGCGAGCTCCTGCGTGCAGGGCCCTCCCTCCTCTATTCTCACCCATTGTATCTCCCGTTACCCCCACTCCTTCCCCTGCCCATATAGAATGTGAGTGTCTGCGTGCAGGGCCCTCCCTCCTCTATTCTCACCCGTTGTATCTCATTTTACCCCCACTCCTTCCCCTGCCCATATAGAATGCGAGCTTCTGCGTGCAGGGCCCTCCCTCCTCTATTCTAACCCGTTGTATCTCATGTTACCCCCACTCCTTCCCCTGCCCTTAAAGAATGTGAGCTTCTGCGTGCAGGGCCCTCCCTCCTCTATTCTCACCCATTGTATCTCCCGTTACCCCCACTCCTTCCCCTGCCCTTATAGAATGTGAGCTTCTGCGTGCAGGGCCCTCCCTCCTCTATTCTCACCCATTGTATCTCCCGTTACCCCCACTCCTTCCCCTGCTCCTATAGAATGTGAGCTTCTGCGTGCAGGGCCCTCCCTCCTCTATTCTCACCCATTGTATCTCATGTTACCCCCAATCCTTCCCCTGCCCCTATAGAATGTGAGTGTCTGCGTGCAGGGCCCTCCCTCCTCTATTCTCACCCGTTGTATCTCATGTTACCCCCACTCCTTCCCCTGACCATATAGAATGTGAGCTTCTGCGTGCAGGGCCCTCCCTCCTCTATTCTCACCCATTGTATCTCCCGTTACCCCCACTCCTTCTCCTGCCCTTATAGAATGCGAGCTCCTGCGTGCAGGGCCCTCCCTCCTCTATTCTCACCCATTGTATCTCCCGTTACCCCCACTCCTTCCCCTGCCCTTATAGAATGTGAGCTTCTGCGTGCAGGGCCCTCCCTCCTCTATTCTCACCCATTGTATCTCCCGTTACCCCCACTTTTTCCCCTGCCCATATAGAATGTGAGCTTCTGCGTGCAGGGCCCTCCCTCCTCTATCCTCACCCATTGTATCTCCCGTTACCCCTACTTCTTCCCCTGCCCTTATAGAATGTGAGCTCCTGCGTGCAGGGCCCTCCCTCCTCTATTCTCACCCATTGTATCTCCCGTTACCCCTACTTCTTCCCCTGCCCTTATAGAATGTGAGCTCCTGCGTGCAGGGCCCTCCCTCCTCTATTCTCACCCATTGTATCTCCCGTTACCCCCACTCCTTCCCCTGCCCTTATAGAATGTGAGCTTCTGCGTGCAGGGCCCTCCCTCCTCTATTCTCACCCATAGTATCTCCCGTTACCCCCACTCCTTCCCCTGCCCTTATAGAATGTGAGCTTTTGCGTGCAGGGCCCTCCCTCCTCTATCCTCACCCATTGTATCTCCCGTTACCCCCACTCCTTACCCTGCTCCTATAGAATGTGAGCTTCTGCGTGCAGGGCCCTCCCTCCTCTATTCTCACCCATTGTATCTCCCGTTACCCCCACTACTTCCCCTGCCCTTATAGAATGTGAGCTTCTGCGTGCAGGGCCCTCCCTCCTCGATTCTCACCCATTTTATCTCCCGTTACCCACACTCCTTCCCCTGCCCTTATAGAATGTGAGCTCCTGCGTGCAGGGCCCTCCCTCCTCTATCCTCACCCATTGTATCTCCCTTTACCCCCACTCCTTCTCCTGCCCTTATAGAATGTGAGCTCCTGCGTGCAGGGCCCTCCCTCCTCTATCCTCACCCATTGTATCTCCCTTTACCCCCACTCCTTCTCCTGCCCTTATAGAATGTGAGCTTCTGCGTGCAGGGCCCTCCCTCCTCTATTCTCACCCATTGTATCTCCCGTTACCCCCACTCCTTCTCCTGCCCTTATAGAATGCGAGCTCCTGCGTGCAGGGCCCTCCCTCCTCTATCCTCACCCATTGTATCTCCCGTTACCCCCACTCCTTCTCCTGCCCTTATAGAATTTGAGCTTCTGCGTGCAGTGCCCTCCCTCCTCTATTCTCACCCATTGTATCTCCCGTTACCCCCACTCCTTCTCCTGCCCATATAGAATGTGAGCTTCTTCGTGCAGGGCCCTCCCTCCTCTATCCTCACCCATTGTATCTCCCGTTACCCCCACTCCTTCCCCTGCCCATATAGAATGTGAGTGTCTGCGTGCAGGGCCCTCCCTCCTCTATTCTCACCCGTTGTATCTCATTTTACCCCCACTCCTTCCCCTGCCCATATAGAATGCGAGCTTCTGCGTGCAGGGCCCTCCCTCCTCTATTCTAACCCGTTGTATCTCATGTTACCCCCACTCCTTCCCCTGCCCTTAAAGAATGTGAGCTTCTGCGTGCAGGGCCCTCCCTCCTCTATTCTCACCCATTGTATCTCCCGTTACCCCCACTCCTTCCCCTGCCCTTATAGAATGTGAGCTTCTGCGTGCAGGGCCCTCCCTCCTCTATTCTCACCCATTGTATCTCCCGTTACCCCCACTCCTTCCCCTGCTCCTATAGAATGTGAGCTTCTGCGTGCAGGGCCCTCCCTCCTCTATTCTCACCCATTGTATCTCATGTTACCCCCAATCCTTCCCCTGCCCCTATAGAATGTGAGTGTCTGCGTGCAGGGCCCTCCCTCCTCTATTCTCACCCGTTGTATCTCATGTTACCCCCACTCCTTCCCCTGACCATATAGAATGTGAGCTTCTGCGTGCAGGGCCCTCCCTCCTCTATTCTCACCCATTGTATCTCCCGTTACCCCCACTCCTTCTCCTGCCCTTATAGAATGCGAGCTCCTGCGTGCAGGGCCCTCCCTCCTCTATTCTCACCCATTGTATCTCCCGTTACCCCCACTCCTTCCCCTGCCCTTATAGAATGTGAGCTTCTGCGTGCAGGGCCCTCCCTCCTCTATTCTCACCCATTGTATCTCCCGTTACCCCCACTTTTTCCCCTGCCCATATAGAATGTGAGCTTCTGCGTGCAGGGCCCTCCCTCCTCTATCCTCACCCATTGTATCTCCCGTTACCCCTACTTCTTCCCCTGCCCTTATAGAATGTGAGCTCCTGCGTGCAGGGCCCTCCCTCCTCTATTCTCACCCATTGTATCTCCCGTTACCCCTACTTCTTCCCCTGCCCTTATAGAATGTGAGCTCCTGCGTGCAGGGCCCTCCCTCCTCTATTCTCACCCATTGTATCTCCCGTTACCCCCACTCCTTCCCCTGCCCTTATAGAATGTGAGCTTCTGCGTGCAGGGCCCTCCCTCCTCTATTCTCACCCATAGTATCTCCCGTTACCCCCACTCCTTCCCCTGCCCTTATAGAATGTGAGCTTTTGCGTGCAGGGCCCTCCCTCCTCTATCCTCACCCATTGTATCTCCCGTTACCCCCACTCCTTACCCTGCTCCTATAGAATGTGAGCTTCTGCGTGCAGGGCCCTCCCTCCTCTATTCTCACCCATTGTATCTCCCGTTACCCCCACTACTTCCCCTGCCCTTATAGAATGTGAGCTTCTGCGTGCAGGGCCCTCCCTCCTCGATTCTCACCCATTTTATCTCCCGTTACCCACACTCCTTCCCCTGCCCTTATAGAATGTGAGCTCCTGCGTGCAGGGCCCTCCCTCCTCTATCCTCACCCATTGTATCTCCCTTTACCCCCACTCCTTCTCCTGCCCTTATAGAATGTGAGCTCCTGCGTGCAGGGCCCTCCCTCCTCTATCCTCACCCATTGTATCTCCCTTTACCCCCACTCCTTCTCCTGCCCTTATAGAATGTGAGCTTCTGCGTGCAGGGCCCTCCCTCCTCTATTCTCACCCATTGTATCTCCCGTTACCCCCACTCCTTCTCCTGCCCTTATAGAATGCGAGCTCCTGCGTGCAGGGCCCTCCCTCCTCTATCCTCACCCATTGTATCTCCCGTTACCCCCACTCCTTCTCCTGCCCTTATAGAATTTGAGCTTCTGCGTGCAGTGCCCTCCCTCCTCTATTCTCACCCATTGTATCTCCCGTTACCCCCACTCCTTCTCCTGCCCATATAGAATGTGAGCTTCTTCGTGCAGGGCCCTCCCTCCTCTATCCTCACCCATTGTATCTCCCGTTACCCCCACTCCTTCTCCTGCCCTTATAGAATGTGAGCTTCTGCGTGCAGTGCCCTCCCTCCTCTATTCTCACCCATTGTATCTCCTGTTACCCCCACTCCTTCTCCTGCCCATATAGAATGTGAGCTCCTGCGTGCAGGTCCCTCCCTCCTCTATTCTCACCCATTGTATCTCCCGTTACCCCCACTCCTTCCCCTGCCCTTATAGAATGTGACCTCCTGCTTGCAGGGCCCTCCCTCTTCTATTCTCACCCACTGTATCTCCCGTTACCCCCACTCCTTCCCCTGCCCTTATGGAATGTGAGCTTCTGCGTGCAGGGCCCTCCCTCCTCTATTCTCACCCATTGTATCTCCCGTTACCCCCACTCCTTCCCCTGCCCATATAGAATGCGAGCTTCTGCGTGCAGGGCCCTCCCTCCTCTATCCTCACCCATTGTATCTCCCGTTACCCCCACTCCTTCCCCTGCCCTTATAGAATGTGAGCTCCTGCGTGCAGGGCCCTCCCTCCTCTATTCTCACCCGTTGTATCTCATGTTACCCCCACTCCTTCCCCTGCCCTTATAGAATGTGAGCCTCTGCGTGCAGGGCCCTCCCTCCTCTATTCTAACCCATTGTATCTCCCGTTACCCCCACTCCTTCACCTGCTCTTATAGAATGTGAGCTTCTGCGTGCAGGGCCCTCACTCCTCTATCCTCACCCATTGTATCTCCCGTTACCCCCACTCCTTCCCCTGCTCCTATAGAATGTGAGCTTCTGCGTGCAGGGCCCTCCCTCCTCTATTCTCACCCATTGTATCTACCGTTACCCCCACTCCTTCTCCTGCCCTTATAGAATGCGAGCTCCTGCGTGCAGGGCCCTCCCTCCTCTATTCTCACCCATTGTATCTCCCGTTACCCCCACTCCTTCTCCTGCCCTTATAGAATGTGAGCTTCTGCTTGCAGGGCCCTCCCTCCTCTATTCTCACCCATTGTATCTCCCGTTACCCCCACTCCTTCTCCTGCCCTTATAGAATGCGAGCTCCTGCGTGCTGGGCCCTCCCTCCTCTATCCTCACCCATTGTATCTCCCGTTACCCCCACTCCTTCTCCTGCCCTTATAGAATGTGAGCTTCTGCTTGCAGGGCCCTCCCTCCTCTATTCTCACCCATTGTATCTCCCGTTACCCCCACTCCTTCTCCTGCCCTTATAGAATGCGAGCTCCTGCGTGCTGGGCCCTCCCTCCTCTATCCTCACCCATTGTATCTCCCGTTACCCCCACTCCTTCTCCTGCCCTTATAGAATGCGAGCTCCTGCGTGCTGGGCCCTCCCTCCTCTATCCTCACCCATTGTATCTCCCGTTACCCCCACTCCTTCACCTGCTCTTATAGAATGTGAGCTTCTGCGTGCAGGGCCCTCACTCCTCTATCCTCACCCATTGTATCTCCCGTTACCCCCACTCCTTCCCCTGCTCCTATAGAATGTGAGCTTCTGCGTGCAGGGCCCTCCCTCCTCTATTCTCACCCATTGTATCTACCGTTACCCCCACTCCTTCTCCTGCCCTTATAGAATGCGAGCTCCTGCGTGCAGGGCCCTCCCTCCTCTATTCTCACCCATTGTATCTCCCGTTACCCCCACTCCTTCTCCTGCCCTTATAGAATGTGAGCTTCTGCTTGCAGGGCCCTCCCTCCTCTATTCTCACCCATTGTATCTCCCGTTACCCCCACTCCTTCTCCTGCCCTTATAGAATGCGAGCTCCTGCGTGCTGGGCCCTCCCTCCTCTATCCTCACCCATTGTATCTCCCGTTACCCCCACTCCTTCTCCTGCCCTTATAGAATGTGAGCTTCTGCGTGCACTGCCCTCCCTCCTCTATTCTCACCCATTGTATCTCCCGTTACCCCCACTCCTTCCCCTGCCCATATAGAATGTGAGCTTCTGCGTGCAGGGCCCTCCCTCCTCTATTCTCACCCATTGTATCTCCCGTTACCCCCACTCCTTCCCCTGCCCTTATAGAATGTGAGCTTCTGCTTGCAAGGCCCTCCCTCCTCTATTCTCACCCATTGTATCTCCCGTTACCCCCACTCCTTCTCCTGCCCTTATGGAATGTGAGCTTCTGCGTGCAGGGCCCTCCCTCCTCTATTCTCACCCATTGTATCTCCCGTTACCCCCACTCCTTCCCCTGCCCTTATAGAATGTGAGCTTCTGCGTGCAGGGCCCTCCCTCCTCTATTCTCACCCATTGTATCTCCCGTTACCCCCACTCCTTCTCCTGCCCTTATGGAATGTGAGCTTCTGCGTGCAGGGCCCTCCCTCCTCTATTCTCACCCATTGTATCTCCCGTTACCCCCACTCCTTCCCCTGCCCTTATGGAATGTGAGCTTCTGCGTGCAGGGCCCTCCCTCCTCTATTCTCACCCATTGTATCTCCCGTTACCCCCACTCCTTCCCCTGCCCTTATAGAATGTGAGCTTCTGCGTGCAGGGCCCTCCCTCCTCTATTCTCACCCATTGTATCTCCCGTTACCCCCACTCCTTCTCCTGCCCATATAGAATGTGAGCTTCTGTGTGCAGGGCCCTCCCTCCTCTATCCTCACCCTTTGTATCTGCCGTTACCCCCACTCCTTCTCCTGCCCTTATAGAATGTGAGCTTCTGCGTGCAGGGCCCTCCCTCCTCTATTCTTACCCGTTGTATCTCATGTTACCCCCACTCCTTCCCCTTCCCTTATAGAATGTGAGCTTCTGCGTGCAGGGCCCTCCCTCCTCTATTCTCACCCGTTGTATCTCATGTTACCCCCACTCCTTCCCCTGCCCTTATAGAATGTGAGCTTCTGCGTGCAGGGCCCTTCCTCCTCTATTCTCACCCATTGTATCTCCCGTTACCCCCACTCCTTCTCCTGCCCATATAGAATGTGAGCTTCTGCGTGCAGGGCCCTCCCTCCTCTATCCTCACCCATTGTATCTCCCGTTACCCCCACTCCTTCTCCTGCCCTTATAGAATGTGAGCTTCTGCGTGCAGTGCCCTCCCTCCTCTATTCTCACCCATTGTATCTCCCGTTACCCCCACTCCTTCTCCTGCCCATATAGAATGTGAGCTCCTGCGTGCAGGGCCCTCCCTCCTCTATTCTCACCCATTGTATCTCCCGTTACCCCCACTCCTTCCCCTGCCCATATAGAATGTGAGCTTCTGCGTGCAGGGCCCTCCCTCCTCTATTCTCACCCATTGTATCTCCCGTTACCCCCACTCCTTCCCCTGCCCTTATAGAATGTGAGCTTCTGCCTGCATGGCCCTCCCTCCTCTATTCTCACCCATTGTATCTCCCGTTACCCCCACTCCTTCCCCTGCCCTTATGGAATGTGAGCTTCTGCGTGCAGGGCCCTCCCTCCTCTATTCTCACCCATTGTATCTCCCGTTACCCCCACTCCTTCCCCTGCCCTTATAGAATGTGAGCTCCTGCGTGCAGGGCCCTCCCTCCTCTATTCTCACCCGTTGTATCTCATGTTACCCCCACTCCTTCCCCTGCCCTTATAGAATGTGAGCTTCTGCGTGCAGGGCCCTCCCTCCTCTATTCTCACCCATTGTATCTCCCGTTACCCCCACTCCTTCACCTGCCCTTATAGAATGTGAGCTACTGCGTGCAGGGCCCTCCCTCCTCTATTCTCACCCGTTGTATCTCATGTTACCCACTCCTTCCCCTTCCCTTATAGAATGTGAGCTTCTGCGTGCAGGGCCCTCCCTCCTCTATTCTCACCCATTGTATCTCCCGTTACCCCCACTCCTTCTCCTGCCCATATAGAATGTGAGCTTCTGCGTGCAGGGCCCTCCCTCCTCTATTCTCACCCATTGTATCTCATGTTACCCCCAATCCTTCCCCTGCCCCTATAGAATGTGAGTGTCTGCGTGCAGGGCCCTCCCTCCTCTATTCTCACCCATTGTATCTCCCGTTACCCCCACTCCTTCTCCTGCCCTTATAGAATGCGAGCTCCTGCGTGCAGGGCCCTCCCTCCTCTATCCTCACCCATTGTATCTCCCGTTACCCCCACTCCTTCTCCTGCCCTTATAGAATGTGAGCTTCTGCGTGCAGGGCCCTCCCTCCTCTATTCTCACCCATTGTATCTCCCGTTACCCCCACTCCTTACCCTGCCCTTATAGAATGTGAGCTCCTGCTTGCAGGGCCCTCCCTCCTCTATTCTCACCCATTGTATCTCCCGTTACCCCCACTCCTTCCCCTGCCCTTATGGAATGTGAGCTTCTGCGTGCAGGGCCCTCCCTCCTCTATTCTCACCCATTGTATCTCCCGTTACCCCCACTCCTTCCCCTGCCCTTATAGAATGTGAGCTCCTGCTTGCAGGGCCCTCCCTCCTCTATTCTCACCCATTGTATCTCCCGTTACCCCCACTCCTTCCCCTGCCCTTATGGAATGTGAGCTTCTGCGTGCAGGGCCCTCCCTCCTCTATTCTCACCCATTGTATCTCCCGTTACCCCCACTCCTTCCCCTGCCCATATAGAAAGCGAGCTTTTGCGTGCAGGGCCCTCCCTCCTCTATCCTCACCCATTGTATCTCCCGTTACCCCCACTCCTTCCCCTGCCCTTATAGAATGTGAGCTCCTGCGTGCAGGGCCCTCCCTCCTCTATTCTCACCCGTTGTATCTCATGTTACCCCCACTCCTTCCCCTGCCCTTATAGAATGTGAGCTTCTGCGTGCAGGGCCCTCCCTCCTCTATTCTCACCCATTGTATCTCCCGTTACCCCCACTCCTTCCCCTGCCCTTATAGAATGTGAGCTCCTGCTTGCAGGGCCCTCCCTCCTCTATTCTCACCCATTGTATCTCCCGTTACCCCCACTCCTTCCCCTGCCCTTATGGAATGTGAGCTTCTGCGTGCAGGGCCCTCCCTCCTCTATTCTCACCCATTGTATCTCCCGTTACCCCCACTCCTTCCCCTGCCCATATAGAAAGCGAGCTTTTGCGTGCAGGGCCCTCCCTCCTCTATTCTCACCCATTGTATCTCCCGTTACCCCCACTCCTTCCCCTGCCCTTATAGAATGTGAGCTTCTGCGTACAGGGCCCTCCCTCCTCTATTCTCACCCATTGTATCTCCCGTTACCCCTACTCCTTCTCCTGCCCATATAGAATGTGAGCTTCTGCGTGCAGGGCCCTCCCTCCTCTATTCTCACCCATTGTATCTCATGTTTCCCCCAATCCTTCCCCTGCCCCTATAGAATGTGAGTGTCTGTGTGCAGGGCCCTCCCTCCTCTATTCTCACCCGTTGTATCTCATGTTACCCCCACTCCTTCTCCTGCCCTTATAGAATGCGAGCTCCTGCGTGCAGGGCCCTCCCTCCTCTATCCTCACCCATTGTATCTCCCGTTACCCCCACTCCTTCTCCTGCCCTTATAGAATGTGAGCTTCTGCGTGCAGGGCCCTCCCTCCTCTATTCTCACCCATTGTATCTCCTGTTACCCCCACTCCTTCTCCTGACCATATAGAATGTGAGCTCCTGCGTGCAGGGCCCTCCCTCCTCTATTCTCACCCATTGTATCTCCCGTTACCCCCACTCCTTCCCCTGCCCATATAGAATGTGAGCTTCTGCGTGCAGGGCCCTCCCTCCTCTATCCTCACCCATTGTATCTCCTGTTACCCCCACTCCTTCTCCTGACCATATAGAATGTGAGCTCCTGCGTGCAGGGCCCTCCCTCCTCTATTCTCACCCATTGTATCTCCCGTTACCCCCACTCCTTCCCCTGCCCATATAGAATGTGAGCTTCTGCGTGCAGGGCCCTCCCTCCTCTATTCTCACCCATTGTATCTCCCGTTACCCCCACTCCTTCTCCTGCCCATATAGAATGTGAGCTTCTGCGTGCAGGGCCCTCCCTCCTCTATCCTCACCCATTGTATCTCCTGTTACCCCCACTCCTTCTCCTGACCATATAGAATGTGAGCTCCTGCGTGCAGGGCCCTCCCTCCTCTATTCTCACCCGTTGTATCTCATGTTACCCCCACTCCTTCCCCTGCTCCTATAGAATGTGAGCTTCTGCGTGCAGGGCCCTCCCTCCTCTATTCTCACCCATTGTATCTCATGTTACCCCCAATCCTTCCCCTGCCCCTATAGAATGTGAGTGTCTGCGTGCAGGGCCCTCCCTCCTCTATTCTCACCCGTTGTATCTCATGTTACCCCCACTCCTTCCCCTGACCATATAGAATGTGAGCTTCTGCGTGCAGGGCCCTCCCTCCTCTATTCTCACCCATTGTATCTCCCGTTACCCCCACTCCTTCTCCTGCCCTTATAGAATGCGAGCTCCTGCGTGCAGGGCCCTCCCTCCTCTATTCTCACCCATTGTATCTCCCGTTACCCCCACTCCTTCCCCTGCCCTTATAGAATGTGAGCTTCTGCGTGCAGGGCCCTCCCTCCTCTATTCTCACCCATTGTATCTCCCGTTACCCCCACTTTTTCCCCTGCCCATATAGAATGTGAGCTTCTGCGTGCAGGGCCCTCCCTCCTCTATCCTCACCCATTGTATCTCCCGTTACCCCTACTTCTTCCCCTGCCCTTATAGAATGTGAGCTCCTGCGTGCAGGGCCCTCCCTCCTCTATTCTCACCCATTGTATCTCCCGTTACCCCTACTTCTTCCCCTGCCCTTATAGAATGTGAGCTCCTGCGTGCAGGGCCCTCCCTCCTCTATTCTCACCCATTGTATCTCCCGTTACCCCCACTCCTTCCCCTGCCCTTATAGAATGTGAGCTTCTGCGTGCAGGGCCCTCCCTCCTCTATTCTCACCCATAGTATCTCCCGTTACCCCCACTCCTTCCCCTGCCCTTATAGAATGTGAGCTTTTGCGTGCAGGGCCCTCCCTCCTCTATCCTCACCCATTGTATCTCCCGTTACCCCCACTCCTTACCCTGCTCCTATAGAATGTGAGCTTCTGCGTGCAGGGCCCTCCCTCCTCTATTCTCACCCATTGTATCTCCCGTTACCCCCACTACTTCCCCTGCCCTTATAGAATGTGAGCTTCTGCGTGCAGGGCCCTCCCTCCTCGATTCTCACCCATTTTATCTCCCGTTACCCACACTCCTTCCCCTGCCCTTATAGAATGTGAGCTCCTGCGTGCAGGGCCCTCCCTCCTCTATCCTCACCCATTGTATCTCCCTTTACCCCCACTCCTTCTCCTGCCCTTATAGAATGTGAGCTCCTGCGTGCAGGGCCCTCCCTCCTCTATCCTCACCCATTGTATCTCCCTTTACCCCCACTCCTTCTCCTGCCCTTATAGAATGTGAGCTTCTGCGTGCAGGGCCCTCCCTCCTCTATTCTCACCCATTGTATCTCCCGTTACCCCCACTCCTTCTCCTGCCCTTATAGAATGCGAGCTCCTGCGTGCAGGGCCCTCCCTCCTCTATCCTCACCCATTGTATCTCCCGTTACCCCCACTCCTTCTCCTGCCCTTATAGAATTTGAGCTTCTGCGTGCAGTGCCCTCCCTCCTCTATTCTCACCCATTGTATCTCCCGTTACCCCCACTCCTTCTCCTGCCCATATAGAATGTGAGCTTCTTCGTGCAGGGCCCTCCCTCCTCTATCCTCACCCATTGTATCTCCCGTTACCCCCACTCCTTCTCCTGCCCTTATAGAATGTGAGCTTCTGCGTGCAGTGCCCTCCCTCCTCTATTCTCACCCATTGTATCTCCTGTTACCCCCACTCCTTCTCCTGCCCATATAGAATGTGAGCTCCTGCGTGCAGGTCCCTCCCTCCTCTATTCTCACCCATTGTATCTCCCGTTACCCCCACTCCTTCCCCTGCCCTTATAGAATGTGACCTCCTGCTTGCAGGGCCCTCCCTCTTCTATTCTCACCCACTGTATCTCCCGTTACCCCCACTCCTTCCCCTGCCCTTATGGAATGTGAGCTTCTGCGTGCAGGGCCCTCCCTCCTCTATTCTCACCCATTGTATCTCCCGTTACCCCCACTCCTTCCCCTGCCCATATAGAATGCGAGCTTCTGCGTGCAGGGCCCTCCCTCCTCTATCCTCACCCATTGTATCTCCCGTTACCCCCACTCCTTCCCCTGCCCTTATAGAATGTGAGCTCCTGCGTGCAGGGCCCTCCCTCCTCTATTCTCACCCGTTGTATCTCATGTTACCCCCACTCCTTCCCCTGCCCTTATAGAATGTGAGCCTCTGCGTGCAGGGCCCTCCCTCCTCTATTCTAACCCATTGTATCTCCCGTTACCCCCACTCCTTCACCTGCTCTTATAGAATGTGAGCTTCTGCGTGCAGGGCCCTCACTCCTCTATCCTCACCCATTGTATCTCCCGTTACCCCCACTCCTTCCCCTGCTCCTATAGAATGTGAGCTTCTGCGTGCAGGGCCCTCCCTCCTCTATTCTCACCCATTGTATCTACCGTTACCCCCACTCCTTCTCCTGCCCTTATAGAATGCGAGCTCCTGCGTGCAGGGCCCTCCCTCCTCTATTCTCACCCATTGTATCTCCCGTTACCCCCACTCCTTCTCCTGCCCTTATAGAATGCGAGCTCCTGCGTGCTGGGACCTCCCTCCTCTATCCTCACCCATTGTATCTCCCGTTACCCCCACTCCTTCTCCTGCCCTTATAGAATGTGAGCTTCTGCGTGCAGGGCCCTCCCTCCTCTATTCTCACCCATTGTATCTCCCGTTACCCCCACTCCTTCTCCTGCCCATATAGAATGTGAGCTCCTGCGTGCAGGGCCCTCCCTCCTCTATTCTCACCCATTGTATCTCCCGTTACCCCCACTCCTTCCCCTGCCCATATAGAATGTGAGCTTCTGCGTGCAGGGCCCTCCCTCCTCTATTCTCACCCATTGTATCTCCCGTTACCCCCACTCCTTCCCCTGCCCTTATAGAATGTGAGCTTCTGCTTGCAGGGCCCTCCCTCCTCTATTCTCACCCATTGTATCTCCCGTTACCCCCACTCCTTCTCCTGCCCTTATGGAATGTGAGCTTCTGCGTGCAGGGCCCTCCCTCCTCTATTCTCACCCATTGTATCTCCCGTTACCCCCACTCCTTCCCCTGCCCTTATAGAATGTGAGCTTCTGCGTGCAGGGCCCTCCCTCCTCTATTCTCACCCATTGTATCTCCCGTTACCCCCACTCCTTCTCCTGCCCATATAGAATGTGAGCTTCTGTGTGCAGGGCCCTCCCTCCTCTATCCTCACCCTTTGTATCTGCCGTTACCCCCACTCCTTCTCCTGCCCTTATAGAATGTGAGCTTCTGCGTGCAGGGCCCTCCCTCCTCTATTCTTACCCGTTGTATCTCATGTTACCCCCACTCCTTCCCCTTCCCTTATAGAATGTGAGCTTCTGCGTGCAGGGCCCTCCCTCCTCTATTCTCACCCGTTGTATCTCATGTTACCCCCACTCCTTCCCCTGCCCTTATAGAATGTGAGCTTCTGCGTGCAGGGCCCTTCCTCCTCTATTCTCACCCATTGTATCTCCCGTTACCCCCACTCCTTCTCCTGCCCATATAGAATGTGAGCTTCTGCGTGCAGGGCCCTCCCTCCTCTATCCTCACCCATTGTATCTCCCGTTACCCCCACTCCTTCTCCTGCCCTTATAGAATGTGAGCTTCTGCGTGCAGTGCCCTCCCTCCTCTATTCTCACCCATTGTATCTCCCGTTACCCCCACTCCTTCCCCTGCCCTTATAGAATGTGACCTCCTGCTTGCAGGGCCCTCCCTCTTCTATTCTCACCCACTGTATCTCCCGTTACCCCCACTCCTTCCCCTGCCCTTATGGAATGTGAGCTCCTGCGTGCAGGGCCCTCCCTCCTCTATTCTCACCCGTTGTATCTCATGTTACCCCCACTCCTTCCCCTGCCCTTATAGAATGTGAGCTTCTGCGTGCAGGGCCCTCCCTCCTCTATTCTCACCCATTGTATCTCCCGTTACCCCCACTCCTTCACCTGCCCTTATAGAATGTGAGCTACTGCGTGCAGGGCCCTCCCTCCTCTATTCTCACCCGTTGTATCTCATGTTACCCACTCCTTCCCCTTCCCTTATAGAATGTGAGCTTCTGCGTGCAGGGCCCTCCCTCCTCTATTCTCACCCATTGTATCTCCCGTTACCCCCACTCCTTCTCCTGCCCATATAGAATGTGAGCTTCTGCGTGCAGGGCCCTCCCTCCTCTATTCTCACCCATTGTATCTCCCGTTACCCCCACTCCTTCTCCTGCCCATATAGAATGTGAGCTCCTGCGTGCAGGGCCCTCCCTCCTCTATTCTCACCCATTGTATCTCCCGTTACCCCCACTCCTTCCCCTGCCCATATAGAATGTGAGCTTCTGCGTGCAGGGCCCTCCCTCCTCTATTCTCACCCATTGTATCTCCCGTTACCCCCACTCCTTCCCCTGCCCTTATAGAATGTGAGCTTCTGCCTGCATGGCCCTCCCTCCTCTATTCTCACCCATTGTATCTCCCGTTACCCCCACTCCTTCCCCTGCCCTTATGGAATGTGAGCTTCTGCGTGCAGGGCCCTCCCTCCTCTATTCTCACCCATTGTATCTCCCGTTACCCCCACTCCTTCCCCTGCCCTTATAGAATGTGAGCTCCTGCGTGCAGGGCCCTCCCTCCTCTATTCTCACCCGTTGTATCTCATGTTACCCCCACTCCTTCCCCTGCCCTTATAGAATGTGAGCTTCTGCGTGCAGGGCCCTCCCTCCTCTATTCTCACCCATTGTATCTCCCGTTACCCCCACTCCTTCACCTGCCCTTATAGAATGTGAGCTACTGCGTGCAGGGCCCTCCCTCCTCTATTCTCACCCGTTGTATCTCATGTTACCCACTCCTTCCCCTTCCCTTATAGAATGTGAGCTTCTGCGTGCAGGGCCCTCCCTCCTCTATTCTCACCCATTGTATCTCCCGTTACCCCCACTCCTTCTCCTGCCCATATAGAATGTGAGCTTCTGCGTGCAGGGCCCTCCCTCCTCTATTCTCACCCATTGTATCTCATGTTACCCCCAATCCTTCCCCTGCCCCTATAGAATGTGAGTGTCTGCGTGCAGGGCCCTCCCTCCTCTATTCTCACCCATTGTATCTCATGTTACCCCCACTCCTTCTCCTGCCCTTATAGAATGCGAGCTCCTGCGTGCAGGGCCCTCCCTCCTCTATCCTCACCCATTGTATCTCCAGTTACCCCCACTCCTTCCCCAGCCCTTATAGAATGTGAGCTTCTGCGTGCAGTGCCCTCCCTCCTCTATTCTCACCCATTGTATCTCCCGTTACCCCCACTCCTTCCCCTGCCCATATAGAATGTGAGCTTCTGCGTGCAGGGCCCTCCCTCCTCTATTCTCACCCATTGTATCTCCCGTTACCCCCACTCCTTCCCCTGCCCTTATAGAATGTGAGCTCCTGCTTGCAGGGCCCTCCCTCCTCTATTCTCACCCATTGTATCTCCCGTTACCCCCACTCCTTCCCCTGCCCTTATGGAATGTGAGCTTCTGCGTGCAGGGCCCTCCCTCCTCTATTCTCACCCATTGTATCTCCCGTTACCCCCACTCCTTCCCCTGCCCATATAGAAAGTGAGCTTTTGCGTGCAGGGCCCTCCCTCCTCTATCCTCACCCATTGTATCTCCCGTTACCCCCACTCCTTCCCCTGCCCTTATAGAATGTGAGCTCCTGCGTGCAGGGCCCTCCCTCCTCTATTCTCACCCGTTGTATCTCATGTTACCCCCACTCCTTCCCCTGCCCTTATAGAATGTGAGCTTCTGCGTGCAGGGCCCTCCCTCCTCTATTCTCACCCATTGTATCTCCCGTTACCCCCACTCCTTCCCCTGCCCTTATAGAATGTGAGCTCCTGCTTGCAGGGCCCTCCCTCCTCTATTCTCACCCATTGTATCTCCCGTTACCCCCACTCCTTCCCCTGCCCTTATGGAATGTGAGCTTCTGCGTGCAGGGCCCTCCCTCCTCTATTCTCACCCATTGTATCTCCCGTTACCCCCACTCCTTCCCCTGCCCTTATAGAATGTGAGCTTCTGCGTACAGGGCCCTCCCTCCTCTATTCTCACCCATTGTATCTCCCGTTACCCCTACTCCTTCTCCTGCCCATATAGAATGTGAGCTTCTGCGTGCAGGGCCCTCCCTCCTCTATTCTCACCCATTGTATCTCATGTTTCCCCCAATCCTTCCCCTGCCCCTATAGAATGTGAGTGTCTGTGTGCAGGGCCCTCCCTCCTCTATTCTCACCCGTTGTATCTCATGTTACCCCCACTCCTTCTCCTGCCCTTATAGAATGCGAGCTCCTGCGTGCAGGGCCCTCCCTCCTCTATCCTCACCCATTGTATCTCCCATTACCCCCACTCCTTCTCCTGCCCTTATAGAATGTGAGCTTCTGCGTGCACTGCCCTCCCTCCTCTATTCTCACCCATTGTATCTCCCGTTACCCCCACTCCTTCTCCTGCCCATATAGAATGTGAGCTTCTGCGTGCAGGGCCCTCCCTCCTCTATCCTCACCCATTGTATCTCCTGTTACCCCCACTCCTTCTCCTGACCATATAGAATGTGAGCTCCTGCGTGCAGGGCCCTCCCTCCTCTATTCTCACCCATTGTATCTCCCGTTACCCCCACTCCTTCCCCTGCCCATATAGAATGTGAGCTTCTGCGTGCAGGGCCCTCCCTCCTCTATTCTCACCCATTGTATCTCCCGTTACCCCCACTCCTTCTCCTGCCCATATAGAATGTGAGCTTCTGCGTGCAGGGCCCTCCCTCCTCTATCCTCACCCATTGTATCTCCTGTTACCCCCACTCCTTCTCCTGACCATATAGAATGTGAGCTCCTGCGTGCAGGGCCCTCCCTCCTCTATTCTCACCCATTGTATCTCCCGTTACCCCCACTCCTTCCCCTGCCCATATAGAATGTGAGCTTCTGCGTGCAGGGCCCTCCCTCCTCTATTCTCACCCATTGTATCTCCCGTTACCCCCACTCCTTCCCCTGCCCTTATGGAATGTGAGCTTCTGCGTGCAGGGCCCTCCCTCCTCTATTCTCACCCATTGTATCTCCCGTTACCCCCACTCCTTCCCCTGCCCATATAGAATGTGAGCTTCTGCGTGCAGGGCCCTCCCTCCTCTATTCTCACCCATTGTATCTCCCGTTACCCCCACTCCTTCCCCTGCCCATATAGAATGTGAGCTTCTGCGTGCAGGGCCCTCCCTCCTCTATTCTCACCCATTGTATCTCCCGTTACCCCCACTCCTTCCCCTGCCCTTATAGAATGTGAGCTCCTGCGTGCAGGGCCCTCCCTCCTCTATTCTCACCCGTTGTATCTCATGTTATCCCCACTCCTTCCCCTGCCCTTATAGAATGTGAGCTTCTGCGTGCAGGGCCCTCCCTTCTCTATTCTCACTCATTGTATCTCCCGTTACCCCCACTCCTTCCCCTGCCCTTATTGAATGTGAGCTTTTGCGTGCAGGGCCCTCCCTCCTCTATTCTCACCCATTGTATCTCCCGTTACCCCCACTCCTTCCCCTGCCCTTATAGAATGTTAGCTTCTGCGTGCAGGGCCCTCCCTCCTCTATTCTCACCCATTGTATCTCCCGTTACCCCCACTCCTTCCCCTGCCCTTATAGAATGTGAGCTTCTGCGTGCAGGGCCCTCCCTCCTCTATTCTCACCCATTGTATCTCCCGTTACCCCCACTCCTTCCCCTGCCCATATAGAATGCGAGCTTCTGCGTGCAGGGCCCTCCCTCCTCTATTCTAACCCGTTGTATCTCATGTTACCCCCACTCCTTCCCCTGCCCTTATAGAATGTGAGCTTCTGCGTGCAGGGCCCTCCCTCCTCTATTCTCACCCATTGTATCTCCCGTTACCCCCACTCCTTTCCCTGCCCTTATAGAATGTGAGCTTCTGCGTGCAGGGCCCTCCCTCCTCTATTCTCACCGATTGTATCTCCCGTTACCCCCACTCCTTCCCCTGCTCCTATAGAATGTGAGCTTCTGCGTGCAGGGCCCTCCCTCCTCTATTCTCACCCATTGTACCTCATGTTACCCCCAATCCTTCCCCTGCCCCTATAGAATGTGAGTGTCTGCGTGCAGGGCCCTCCCTCCTCTATTCTCACCCGTTGTATCTCATGTTACCCCCACTCCTTCCCCTACCCATATAGAATGTGAGCTTCTGCGTGCAGGGCCCTCCCTCCTCTATTCTCACCCATTGTATCTCCCGTTACCCCCACTCCTTCTCCTGCCCTTATAGAATGCGAGCTCCTGCGTGCAGGGCCCTCCCTCCTCTATTCTCACCCATTGTATCTCCCGTTACCCCCACTCCTTCCCCTGCCCTTATAGAATGTGAGCTTCTGCGTGCAGGGCCCTCCCTCCTCTATTCTCACCCATTGTATCTCCCGTTACCCCCACTCCTTCCCCTGCCCATATAGAATGTGAGCTTCTGCGTGTAGGGCCCTCCCTCCTCTATCCTCACCCATTGTATCTCATGTTACCCCCAATCCTTCCCCTGCCCCTATAGAATGTGAGTGTCTGCGTGCAGGGCCCTCCCTCCTCTATTCTCACCCGTTGTATCTCATGTTACCCCCACTCCTTCCCCTACCCATATAGAATGTGAGCTTCTGCGTGCAGGGCCCTCCCTCCTCTATTCTCACCCATTGTATCTCCCGTTACCCCCACTCCTTCTCCTGCCCTTATAGAATGCGAGCTCCTGCGTGCAGGGCCCTCCCTCCTCTATTCTCACCCATTGTATCTCCCGTTACCCCCACTCCTTCCCCTGCCCTTATAGAATGTGAGCTTCTGCGTGCAGGGCCCTCCCTCCTCTATTCTCACCCATTGTATCTCCCGTTACCCCCACTCCTTCCCCTGCCCATATAGAATGTGAGCTTCTGCGTGTAGGGCCCTCCCTCCTCTATCCTCACCCATTGTATCTCATGTTACCCCCACTCCTTCCCCTGCCCTTATGGAATGTTAGCTTCTGCGTGCAGGGCCCTCCCTCCTCTATTCTCACCCATTGTATCTCCCGTTACCCCCACTCCTTCCCCTGCCCATATAGAATGCGAGCTTCTGCGTGCAGGGCCCTCCCTCCTCTATTCTAACCCGTTGTATCTCATGTTACCCCCACTCCTTCCCCTGCCCTTATAGAATGTGAGCTTCTGCGTGCAGGGCCCTCCCTCCTCTATTCTCACCCATTGTATCTCCCGTTACCCCCACTCCTTCCCCTGCCCTTATAGAATGTGAGCTTCTGCGTGCAGGGCCCTCCCTCCTCTATTCTCACCGATTGTATCTCCCGTTACCCCCACTCCTTCCCCTGCTCCTATAGAATGTGAGCTTCTGCGTGCAGGGCCCTCCCTCCTCTATTCTCACCCATTGTATCTCCCGTTACCCCCACTCCTTCTCCTGCCCATATAGAATGTGAGCTTCTGCGTGCAGGGCCCTCCCTCCTCTATCCTCACCCATTGTATCTCCTGTTACCCCCACTCCTTCTCCTGACCATATAGAATGTGAGCTCCTGCGTGCAGGGCCCTCCCTCCTCTATTCTCACCCATTGTATCTCCCGTTACCCCCACTACTTCCCCTGCCCATATAGAATGTGAGCTTCTGCGTGCAGGGCCCTCCCTCCTCTATCCTCACCCATTGTATCTTCCGTTACCCCCACTTCTTCCCCTGCCCTTATAGAATGTGAGCTCCTGCGTGCAGGGCCCTCCCTCCTCTATCCTCACCCATTGTATCTTCCGTTACTCCCACTTCTTCCCCTGCCCTTATAGAATGTGAGCTCCTGCGTGCAGGGCCCTCCCTCCTCTATCCTCACCCATTGTATCTTCCGTTACTCCCACTTCTTCCCCTGCCCTTATAGAATGTGAGCTCCTGCGTGCAGGGCCCTCCCTCCTCTATTCTCACCCATTGTATATCCCGTTACCCCCACTCCTTCCCCTGCCCTTATAGAATGTTAGCTTCTGCGTGCAGGGCCCTCCCTCCTCTATTCTCACCCATTGTATCTCCCGTTACCCCCACTCCTTCCCCTGCCCTTATAGAATGTGAGCTTCTGCGTGCAGGGCCCTCCCTCCTCTATTCTCACCCATTGTATCTCCCGTTACCCCCACTCCTTCCCCTGCCCTTATAGAATGTGAGCTCCTGCTTGCAGGGCCCTCCCTCCTCTATTCTCACCCATTGTATCTCCCGTTACCCCCACTCCTTCCCCTGCCCATATAGAATGTGAGCTTCTGCGTGCAGGGCCCTCCCTCCTCTATTCTCACCCATTGTATCTCCCGTTACCCCCACTCCTTCCCCTGCCCTTATAGAATGTGAGCTCCTGCGTGCAGGGCCCTCCCTCCTCTATTCTCACCCGTTGTATCTCATGTTATCCCCACTCCTTCCCCTGCCCTTATAGAATGTGAGCTTCTGCGTGCAGGGCCCTCCCTTCTCTATTCTCACTCATTGTATCTCCCGTTACCCCCACTCCTTCCCCTGCCCATATAGAATGCGAGCTTCTGCGTGCAGGGCCCTCCCTCCTCTATTCTAACCCGTTGTATCTCATGTTACCCCCACTCCTTCCCCTGCCCTTATAGAATGTGAGCTTCTGCGTGCAGGGCCCTCCCTCCTCTATTCTCACCCATTGTATCTCCCGTTACCCCCACTCCTTCCCCTGCCCTTATAGAATGTGAGCTTCTGCGTGCAGGGCCCTCCCTCCTCTATTCTCACCGATTGTATCTCCCGTTACCCCCACTCCTTCCCCTGCTCCTATAGAATGTGAGCTTCTGCGTGCAGGGCCCTCCCTCCTCTATTCTCACCCATTGTACCTCATGTTACCCCCAATCCTTCCCCTGCCCCTATAGAATGTGAGTGTCTGCGTGCAGGGCCCTCCCTCCTCTATTCTCACCCGTTGTATCTCATGTTACCCCCACTCCTTCCCCTACCCATATAGAATGTGAGCTTCTGCGTGCAGGGCCCTCCCTCCTCTATTCTCACCCATTGTATCTCCCGTTACCCCCACTCCTTCTCCTGCCCTTATAGAATGCGAGCTCCTGCGTGCAGGGCCCTCCCTCCTCTATTCTCACCCATTGTATCTCCCGTTACCCCCACTCCTTCCCCTGCCCTTATAGAATGTGAGCTTCTGCGTGCAGGGCCCTCCCTCCTCTATTCTCACCCATTGTATCTCCCGTTACCCCCACTCCTTCCCCTGCCCTTATAGAATGTGAGCTTCTGCGTGCAGGGCCCTCACTCCTCTATCCTCACCCATTGTATCTCCCGTTACCCCCACTCCTTCCCCTGCCCATATAGAATGTGAGCTTCTGCGGTGCAGGGCCCTCCCTCCTCTATTCTCACCCATTGTATCTCCCGTTACCCCCACTCCTTCCCCTGCCCTTATGGAATGTTAGCTTCTGCGTGCAGGGCCCTCCCTCCTCTATTCTCACCCATTGTATCTCCCGTTATCCCCACTCCTTCCCCTGCCCTTATGGAATGTTAGCTTCTGCGTGCAGGGCCCTCCCTCCTCTATTCTCACCCATTGTATCTCCCGTTACCCCCACTCCTTCCCCTGCCCATATAGAATGCGAGCTTCTGCGTGCAGGGCCCTCCCTCCTCTATTCTAACCCGTTGTATCTCATGTTACCCCCACTCCTTCCCCTGCCCTTATAGAATGTGAGCTTCTGCGTGCAGGGCCCTCCCTCCTCTATTCTCACCCATTGTATCTCCCGTTACCCCCACTCCTTCCCCTGCCCTTATAGAATGTGAGCTTCTGCGTGCAGGGCCCTCCCTCCTCTATTCTCACCGATTGTATCTCCCGTTACCCCCACTCCTTCCCCTGCTCCTATAGAATGTGAGCTTCTGCGTGCAGGGCCCTCCCTCCTCTATTCTCACCCATTGTACCTCATGTTACCCCCAATCCTTCCCCTGCCCCTATAGAATGTGAGTGTCTGCGTGCAGGGCCCTCCCTCCTCTATTCTCACCCGTTGTATCTCATGTTACCCCCACTCCTTCCCCTACCCATATAGAATGTGAGCTTCTGCGTGCAGGGCCCTCCCTCCTCTATTCTCACCCATTGTATCTTCCGTTACTCCCACTTCTTCCCCTGCCCTTATAGAATGTGAGCTCCTGCGTGCAGGGCCCTCCCTCCTCTATTCTCACCCATTGTATATCCCGTTACCCCCACTCCTTCCCCTGCCCTTATAGAATGTTAGCTTCTGCGTGCAGGGCCCTCCCTCCTCTATTCTCACCCATTGTATCTCCCGTTACCCCCACTCCTTCCCCTGCCCTTATAGAATGTGAGCTTCTGCGTGCAGGGCCCTCCCTCCTCTATTCTCACCCATTGTATCTCCCGTTACCCCCACTCCTTCCCCTGCCCTTATAGAATGTGAGCTTCTGCGTGCAGGGCCCTCCCTCCTCTATTCTCACCCATTGTATCTCCCGTTACCCCCACTCCTTCCCCTGCCCTTATAGAATGTGAGCTTCTGCGTGCAGGGCCCTCCCTCCTCTATTCTCACCCATTGTATCTCCCGTTACCCCCACTCCTTCCCCTGCCCATATAGAATGCGAGCTTCTGCGTGCAGGGCCCTCCCTCTTCTATTCTCACCCATTGTATCTCCCGTTACCCCCACTCCTTCCCCTGCCCATATAGAATGTGAGCTTCTGCGTGCAGGGCCCTCCCTCCTCTATTCTCACCCATTGTATCTCCCGTTACCCCCACTCCTTCCCCTGCCCTTATAGAATGTGAGCTTCTGCGTGCAGGGCCCTCCCTCCTCTATTCTCACCCATTGTATCTCCCGTTACCCCCACTCCTTCCCCTGCCCATATAGAATGCGAGCTTCTGCGTGCAGGGCCCTCCCTCTTCTATTCTCACCCATTGGGGGTCATTCCGAGTTGTTCGCTCGCAAGCGGATTTTAGCAGATTTGCTCATGCTAAGCAGCCGCCTACTGGGAGTGAATCTTAGCATCTTAAAATTGCGAACGATGTATTTGCAATATTGCGATTACACACCTCGTAGCAGTTTCTGAGTAGCTCCAGACTTACTCGGCTTCTGCGATCAGTTCAGTGCTTGTCGTTCCTGGTTTGATGTCACAAACACACCCAGCGTTCGCCCAGACACTCCCCCGTTTCTCCGGCCACTCCTGCGTTTTTTCCGGAAATGGTAGCGTTTTTTCCCACACGCCCATAAAACGGCCTGTTTCCGCCCAGTAACACCCATTTCCTGTCAATCACATTACGATCGCCAGAACGATGAAAATGCCGTGAGTAAAATTCCTAAGTGCATAGCAAATTTACTTGGCGCAGTCGCAGTGCGGACATTGCGCATGCGCATTAAGCGGAAAATCGCGGCGATGCGAAGATTTTTACAGAGCGAACAACTCTGAATGACCCCCATTGTATCTCCCGTTACCCCCACTCCTTCCCCTGCCCTTATAGAATGTGAGCTTCTGCGTGCAGGGCCCTCCCTCCTCTATTCTCACCCATTGTATCTCCCGTTACCCCCACTCCTTCCCCTGCCCATATAGAATGTGAGCTCCTGCGTGCAGGGCCCTCCCTCCTCTATTCTCACCCGTTGTATCTCATGTTACCCCCACTCCTTCCCCTGCCCTTATAGAATGTGAGCTCCTGCGTGCAGGGCCCTCCCTCCTCTATTCTCACCCATTGTATCTCCCGTTACCCCCACTCCTTCCCCTGCCCTTATAGAATGTGAGCTTCTGCGTGCAGGGCCCTCCCTCCTCTATCCTCACTATCGCAGCCAGTTGGTATACGCTGTTACTATGTGTATATGTTGTTCTGTCACTTAGCTCGCCCTGTGTACGGTGCTGCTAGCAGTAATATTATATTGTGTCTCGTCTGTCTCTTAGGTGTCTGTGGTGGTCTCGGAGATGCTCTCATTCTGCCAGTCTCATTCTCTCTCAGACCCGCTGGTCTCCCCGGTTCCATCTGCTGAGAATCCGTTCAGGGAGAAGCGACTGGTCTGCGTTGTTGTATGACCGGACGTTATATTATTACGCTCTCCGCCATCTTACTCCATGTAATGTCCTCTGTAGAATGACTGAATAAATATCAACAATTACTCTTCATCTGTCACTGTGTGTTTACGTCATAACGCTGATGTCAGTGTGGATATATGGGGCTAATTCAGCTCGCTGTTTTTTTTTGTTGCAGCCCTGCGTTCTCATAGTCGCCGCCCATAGGGGAGTGTATTGTCACTTTGCAAGTGTGTGATCGCATGTGTAGCCGAATGGTACAAACTGATCTTGTGCAGTCTCTGCGCAGCCCAGGACTTACTCAGCCGCTGCGATCACATCAGCCTGTCCGGGCCCGGAACTGACGTCAGACACCCGCCCTGCAAACGATTGGACACGCCTGCGTTTTTCCAAACACTCCCAGAAAACGGTCAGTTGCCGCCCACAAACGCCTTCTTCCTGTCATTCTCCTTACTAACACCCGTGCGAACGGAATATTTGCACAAACCCATCGCTGAGCGGCGATCCGCTTAGTAGCCATACAACGCGCCTGCGCATTGCGGTGCATACGCATGCGCAGTTTAGACCTGATTGCCCGCTGTACGAAAATGCAGCCTAGCGATCAGATCTGAATTACCCCCAATATGTTGTATTTGTGTGTGAATGCAGCCGCGGTCTATATACTGTATCTACTGCCAGAGAGAAGGAAATCCACAAAGACTCCATTACTGGATATGTGATGAGATGAGACGGGAAACAGGTGATGACGCCTCGTTCACATATGTTACTAAATATGGCAACAATATTCTGCTTATCACAGCACCACCCAGTGGCTGCTAAGAGGTACTACACCCCAGTGTTATACTATTCACACCGTTACTTTCCTTTCATTCTTATTTTATTTATTCACACCTACATAGCGCCAGTCACTTTATTTGTGGTAATAAAACAGAGATAAAACAAGGCGGGGTAATAACAGAAATACAAAGAGGAGCGAGGGCCCTGCTCGCAGGATTACACTGTATACAGGGCCGGATCAGTGTCTTTGAGCGCCCCGGGCGGCCGTAGGGGGCGTGGCTTCATACAGGGGGCGTGGTCCGTAACGCCTCCTGTACAGTAGTAGCGCCGCTGAAACGATGTGCGGACCGCTATGCGTCTAGTTCCCTTCGTGGAGAGGACCTTTGCTGTGCGGTGCGCGATGACGTCAACACGCACCGCACATCATTACAGAAAAGGTCCTCTCCACGAAGGGTAACTAGACGCGTAGCATCTAGTTTCCCTTCACAGCGGGATAGCGGGCAGCGGCAGCAGGGGGCACAGCAGCAGCGAATCTTGCCGTGGTGCGGCGCCCTCCGGATGGCGCCGGCACCCTCCGAAAGGCGGCGCCCCGGGCAAATGTCCTGCTTCCCCATGGCAAGATCTGCTACTGACTGTATAGGGAAACACTGTAGGAGTGTGATACACAAGGATAAGTGTTACATATTGCAGTAATAAGAGGAGACTGGATAATACCAGACATAGAGGAGTGAGGGCCCTGCTCGCAGGATTACACTGTATAGGGAAACACTAGGAGTGTGATACATGAGGATAAGTGTTACATATTGCAGTAATAAGAGGAGACTGGATAATACCAGACATAGAGGAGCGAGGGCCCTGCTCGCAGGATTACACTGTATAGGGAAACACTGTAGGAGTGTGATACACGAGGATAAGTGTTACATATTGCAGTAATAAGAGGAGACTGGATAATACCAGACATAGAGGAGCGAGGGCCCTGCTCGCAGGATTACACTGTATAGGGAAACACTGTAGGAGTGTGATACATGAGGATAAGTGTTACATATTGCAGTAATAAGAGGAGACTGGATAATACCAGACATAGAGGAGCGAGGGCCCTGCTCGCAGGATTACACTGTATAGGGAAACACTGTAGGAGTGTGATACATGAGGATAAGTGTTACATATTGCAGTAATAAGAGGAGACTGGATAATACTAGACATAGAGGAGTGAGGGCCCTGCTCGCTGGATTACACTGTATAGGGAAACACTGTAGGAGTGTGATACACGAGGATAAGTGTTACATATTGCTGTAATAAGAGGAGACTGGATAATAGCAGACATACAGGAGTGAGGGCCCTGCTCGCAGGATTACACTGTATAGGGAAACACTGTAGGAGTGTGATACATGAGGATAAGTGTTACATATTGCAGTAATAAGAGGAGACTGGATAATACCAGACATAGAGGAGTGAGGGCCCTGCTCGCAGGATTACACTGTATAGGGAAACACTAGGAGTGTGATACATGAGGATAAGTGTTACATATTGCAGTAATAAGAGGAGACTGGATAATACCAGACATAGAGGAGCGAGGGCCCTGCTCGCAGGATTACACTGTATAGGGAAACACTGTAGGAGTGTGATACACGAGGATAAGTGTTACATATTGCAGTAATAAGAGGAGACTGGATAATACCAGACATAGAGGATCGAGGGCCCTGCTCGCAGGATTACACTGTATAGGGAAACACTGTAGGAGTGTGATACATGAGGATAAGTGCTACATATTGCAGTAATAAGAGGAGACTGGATAATACCAGACATAGAGGAGTGAGGGCCCTGCACGCAGGATTACACTGTATAGGGAAACACTGTAGCAGTGTGATACACGAGGATAAGTGTTGTATATTGCAGTAATAAGAGGAGACTGGATAATACCAGACATAGAGGAGCGAGGGCCCTGCTCGCAGGATTACACTGTATAGGGAAACACTGTAGGAGTGTGATACATGAGGATAAGTGTTACATATTGCAGTAATAAGAGGAGACTGGATGATACCAGACATAGAGGAGCGAGGGCCCTGCTCGCAGGATTACACTGTATAGGGAAACACTGTAGGAGTGTGATACATGAGGATAAGTGTTACATATTGCAGTAATAAGAGGAGACTGGATAATACTAGACATAGAGGAGTGAGGGTCCTGCTCGCAGGATTACACTGTATAGGGAAACACTGTAGGAGTGTGATACACGAGGATAAGTGTTACATATTGCAGTAATAAGAGGAGACTGGATAATACCAGACATAGAGGAGCGAGGGCCCTGCTCGCAGGATTACACTGTATAGGGAAACACTGTAGGAGTGTGATACATGAGGATAAGTGTTACATATTGCAGTAATAAGAGGAGACTGGATAATACCAGACATAGAGGAGCGAGGGCCCTGCTCGCAGGATTACACTGTATAGGGAAACACTGTAGGAGTGTGATACATGAGGATAAGTGTTACATATTGCAGTAATAAGAGGAGACTGGATGATACCAGACATAGAGGAGCGAGGGCCCTGCTCGCAGGATTACACTGTATAGGGAAACACTGTAGGAGTGTGATACATGAGGATAAGTGTTACATATTGCAGTAATAAGAGGAGACTGGATAATACCAGACATAGAGGAGTGAGGGCCCTGCTCGCAGGATTACACTGTATAGGGAAACACTGTAGGAGTGTGATACATGAGGATAAGTGTTACATATTGCAGTAATAAGAGGAGACTGGATAATACCAGACATAGAGGAGCGAGGGCCCTGCTCGCAGGATTACACTGTATAGGGAAACACTGTAGGAGTGTGATACACGAGGATAAGTGTTACATATTGCAGTAATAAGAGGAGACTGGATAATACCAGACATAGAGGAGTGAGGGCCCTGCTCGCAGGATTACACTGTATAGGGAAACACTGTAGGAGTGTGATACATGAGGATAAGTGTTACATATTGCAGTAATAAGAGGAGACTGGATAATACCAGACATAGAGGAGCGAGGGCCCTGCTCGCAGGATTACACTGTATAGGGAAACACTGTAGGAGTGTGATACATGAGGATAAGTGTTACATATTGCAGTAATAAGAGGAGACTGGATAATACCAGACATAGAGGAGTGAGGGCCCTGCTCGCAGGATTACACTGTATAGGGAAACACTGTAGGAGTGTGATACACGAGGATAAGTGTTACATATTGCAGTAATAAGAGGAGACTGGATAATACCAGACATAGAGGAGTGAGGGCCCTGCTCGCAGGATTACACTGTATAGGGAAACACTGTAGGAGTGTGATACATGAGGATAAGTGTTACATATTGCAGTAATAAGAGGAGACTGGATGATACCAGACATAGAGGAGCGAGGGCCCTGCTCGCAGGATTACACTGTATAGGGAAACACTGTAGGAGTGTGATACATGAGGATAAGTGTTACATATTGCAGTAATAAGAGGAGACTGGATGATACCAGACATAGAGGAGCGAGGGCCCTGCTCGCAGGATTACACTGTATAGGGAAACACTGTAGGAGTGTGATACACGAGGATAAGTGCTACATATTGCAGTAATAAGAGGAGACTGGATAATACCAGACATAGAGGAGTGAGGGCCCTGCTCGCAGGATTACACTGTATAGGGAAACACTGTAGGAGTGTGATACACGAGGATAAGTGTTACATATTGCAGTAATAAGAGGAGACTGGATAATACCAGACATAGAGGAGTGAGGGCCCTGCTCGCAGGATTACACTGTATAGGGAAACACTGTAGGAGTGTGATACATGAGGATAAGTGCTACATATTGCAGTAATAAGAGGAGACTGGATAATACCAGACATAGAGGAGCGAAGGCCCTGCTCGCAGGATTACACTGTATAGGGAAACACTGTAGGAGTGTGATACACGAGGATAAGTGTTACATATTGCAGTAATAAGAGGAGACTGGATAATACCAGACATAGAGGAGTGAGGGCCCTGCTCGCAGGATTACACTGTATAGGGAAACACTGTAGGAGTGTGATACATGAGGATAAGTGTTACATATTGCAGTAATAAGAGGAGACTGGATAATACCAGACATAGAGGAGCGAGGGCCCTGCTCGCATGATTACAATGTATAGGGAAACACTGTAGGAGTGTGATACACGAGGATAAGTGTTACATATTGCAGTAATAAGAGGAGACTGGATAATACCAGACATAGGAGCGAGGGCCCTGCTCGCAGGATTACACTGTATAGGGAAACACTGTAGGAGTGTGATACATGAGGATAAGTGTTACATATTGCAGTAATAAGAGGAGACTGGATAATACCAGACATAGAGGAGTGAGGGCCCTGCTCGCAGGATTACACTGTATAGGGAAACACTGTAGGAGTGTGATACATGAGGATAAGTGTTACATATTGCAGTAATAAGAGGAGACTGGATAATACCAGACATAGAGGAGCGAGGGCCCTGCTCGCAGGATTACACTGTATAGGGAAACACTGTAGGAGTGTGATACATGAGGATAAGTGTTACATATTGCAGTAATAAGAGGAGACTGGATAATACCAGACATAGAGGAGTGAGGGCCCTGCTCGCAGGATTACACTGTATAGGGAAACACTGTAGGAGTGTGATACACGAGGATAAGTGTTACATATTGCAGTAATAAGAGGAGACTGGATAATACCAGACATAGAGGAGTGAGGGCCCTGCTCGCAGGATTACACTGTATAGGGAAACACTGTAGGAGTGTGATACATGAGGATAAGTGTTACATATTGCAGTAATAAGAGGAGACTGGATGATACCAGACATAGAGGAGCGAGGGCCCTGCTCGCAGGATTACACTGTATAGGGAAACACTGTAGGAGTGTGATACATGAGGATAAGTGTTACATATTGCAGTAATAAGAGGAGACTGGATGATACCAGACATAGAGGAGCGAGGGCCCTGCTCGCAGGATTACACTGTATAGGGAAACACTGTAGGAGTGTGATACACGAGGATAAGTGCTACATATTGCAGTAATAAGAGGAGACTGGATAATACCAGACATAGAGGAGTGAGGGCCCTGCTCGCAGGATTACACTGTATAGGGAAACACTGTAGGAGTGTGATACACGAGGATAAGTGTTACATATTGCAGTAATAAGAGGAGACTGGATAATACCAGACATAGAGGAGTGAGGGCCCTGCTCGCAGGATTACACTGTATAGGGAAACACTGTAGGAGTGTGATACACGAGGATAAGTGTTACATATTGCAGTAATAAGAGGAGACTGGATAATACCAGACATAGAGGAGTGAGGGCCCTGCTCGCAGGATTACACTGTATAGGGAAACACTGTAGGAGTGTGATACATGAGGATAAGTGTTACATATTGCAGTAATAAGAGGAGACTGGATGATACCAGACATAGAGGAGCGAGGGCCCTGCTCGCAGGATTACACTGTATAGGGAAACACTGTAGGAGTGTGATACATGAGGATAAGTGTTACATATTGCAGTAATAAGAGGAGACTGGATAATACCAGACATAGAGGAGTGAGGGCCCTGCTCGCAGGATTACACTGTATAGGGAAACACTGTAGGAGTGTGATACATGAGGATAAGTGTTACATATTGCAGTAATAAGAGGAGACTGGATAATACCAGACATAGAGGAGCGAGGGCCCTGCTCGCAGGATTACACTGTATAGGGAAACACTGTAGGAGTGTGATACATGAGGATAAGTGTTACATATTGCAGTAATAAGAGGAGACTGGATAATACCAGACATAGAGGAGTGAGGGCCCTGCTCGCAGGATTACACTGTATAGGGAAACACTGTAGGAGTGTGATACATGAGGATAAGTGTTACATATTGCAGTAATAAGAGGAGACTGGATGATACCAGACATAGAGGAGCGAGGGCCCTGCTCGCAGGATTACACTGTATAGGGAAACACTGTAGGAGTGTGATACACGAGGATAAGTGCTACATATTGCAGTAATAAGAGGAGACTGGATAATACCAGACATAGAGGAGTGAGGGCCCTGCTCGCAGGATTACACTGTATAGGGAAACACTGTAGGAGTGTGATACATGAGGATAAGTGTTACATATTGCAGTAATAAGAGGAGACTGGATAATACCAGACATAGAGGAGCGAGGGCCCTGCTCGCAGGATTACAATGTATAGGGAAACACTGTAGGAGTGTGATACACGAGGATAAGTGTTACATATTGCAGTAATAAGAGGAGACTGGATAATACCAGACATAGGAGCGAGGGCCCTGCTCGCAGGATTACACTGTATAGGGAAACACTGTAGGAGTGTGATACATGAGGATAAGTGTTACATATTGCAGTAATAAGAGGAGACTGGATAATACCAGACATAGAGGAGTGAGGGCCCTGCTCGCAGGATTACACTGTATAGGGAAACACTGTAGGAGTGTGATACACGAGGATAAGTGTTACATATTGCAGTAATAAGAGGAGACTGGATAATACCAGACATAGAGGAGTGAGGGCCCTGCTCGCAGGATTACAATGTATAGGGAAACACTGTAGGAGTGTGATACACGAGGATAAGTGTTACATATTGCAGTAATAAGAGGAGACTGGATAATACCAGACATAGGAGCGAGGGCCCTGCTCGCAGGATTACACTGTATAGGGAAACACTGTAGGAGTGTGATACATGAGGATAAGTGTTACATATTGCAGTAATAAGAGGAGACTGGATAATACCAGACATAGAGGAGTGAGGGCCCTGCTCGCAGGATTACACTGTATAGGGAAACACTGTAGGAGTGTGATACACGAGGATAAGTGTTACATATTGCAGTAATAAGAGGAGACTGGATAATACCAGACATAGAGGAGTGAGGGCCCTGCTCGCAGGATTACACTGTATAGGGAAACACTGTAGGAGTGTGATACATGAGGATAAGTGTTACATATTGCAGTAATAAGAGGAGACTGGATGATACCAGACATAGAGGAGCGAGGGCCCTGCTCGCAGGATTACACTGTATAGGGAAACACTGTAGGAGTGTGATACATGAGGATAAGTGTTACATATTGCAGTAATAAGAGGAGACTGGATGATACCAGACATAGAGGAGCGAGGGCCCTGCTCGCAGGATTACACTGTATAGGGAAACACTGTAGGAGTGTGATACACGAGGATAAGTGCTACATATTGCAGTAATAAGAGGAGACTGGATAATACCAGACATAGAGGAGTGAGGGCCCTGCTCGCAGGATTACACTGTATAGGGAAACACTGTAGGAGTGTGATACACGAGGATAAGTGTTACATATTGCAGTAATAAGAGGAGACTGGATAATACCAGACATAGAGGAGTGAGGGCCCTGCTCGCAGGATTACACTGTATAGGGAAACACTGTAGGAGTGTGATACATGAGGATAAGTGCTACATATTGCAGTAATAAGAGGAGACTGGATAATACCAGACATAGAGGAGCGAAGGCCCTGCTCGCAGGATTACACTGTATAGGGAAACACTGTAGGAGTGTGATACACGAGGATAAGTGTTACATATTGCAGTAATAAGAGGAGACTGGATAATACCAGACATAGAGGAGTGAGGGCCCTGCTCGCAGGATTACACTGTATAGGGAAACACTGTAGGAGTGTGATACATGAGGATAAGTGTTACATATTGCAGTAATAAGAGGAGACTGGATAATACCAGACATAGAGGAGCGAGGGCCCTGCTCGCAGGATTACAATGTATAGGGAAACACTGTAGGAGTGTGATACACGAGGATAAGTGTTACATATTGCAGTAATAAGAGGAGACTGGATAATACCAGACATAGGAGCGAGGGCCCTGCTCGCAGGATTACACTGTATAGGGAAACACTGTAGGAGTGTGATACATGAGGATAAGTGTTACATATTGCAGTAATAAGAGGAGACTGGATGATACCAGACATAGAGGAGCGAGGGCCCTGCTCGCAGGATTACAATGTATAGGGAAACACTGTAGGAGTGTGATACATGAGGATAAGTGTTACATATTGCAGTAATAAGAGGAGACTGGATAATACCAGACATAGAGGAGTGAGGGCCCTGCTCGCAGGATTACACTGTATAGGGAAACACTGTAGGAGTGTGATACACGAGGATAAGTGTTACATATTGCTGTAATAAGAGGAGACTGGATAATACCAGACATAGAGGAGTGAGGGCCCTGCTCGCAGGATTACACTGTATAGGGAAACACTGTAGGAGTGTGATACACGAGGATAAGTGTTACATATTGCAGTAATAAGAGGAGACTGGATAATACCAGACATAGAGGAGTGAGGGCCCTGCTCGCAGGATTACACTGTATAGGGAAACACTGTAGGAGTGTGATACATGAGGATAAGTGTTACATATTGCAGTAATAAGAGGAGACTGGATGATACCAGACATAGAGGAGCGAGGGCCCTGCTCGCAGGATTACACTGTATAGGGAAACACTGTAGGAGTGTGATACATGAGGATAAGTGTTACATATTGCAGTAATAAGAGGAGACTGGATAATACCAGACATAGAGGAGTGAGGGCCCTGCTCGCAGGATTACACTGTATAGGGAAACACTGTAGGAGTGTGATACATGAGGATAAGTGTTACATATTGCAGTAATAAGAGGAGACTGGATAATACCAGACATAGAGGAGCGAGGGCCCTGCTCGCAGGATTACACTGTATAGGGAAACACTGTAGGAGTGTGATACATGAGGATAAGTGTTACATATTGCAGTAATAAGAGGAGACTGGATAATACCAGACATAGAGGAGTGAGGGCCCTGCTCGCAGGATTACACTGTATAGGGAAACACTGTAGGAGTGTGATACATGAGGATAAGTGTTACATATTGCAGTAATAAGAGGAGACTGGATGATACCAGACATAGAGGAGCGAGGGCCCTGCTCGCAGGATTACACTGTATAGGGAAACACTGTAGGAGTGTGATACACGAGGATAAGTGCTACATATTGCAGTAATAAGAGGAGACTGGATAATACCAGACATAGAGGAGTGAGGGCCCTGCTCGCAGGATTACACTGTATAGGGAAACACTGTAGGAGTGTGATACATGAGGATAAGTGTTACATATTGCAGTAATAAGAGGAGACTGGATAATACCAGACATAGAGGAGCGAGGGCCCTGCTCGCAGGATTACAATGTATAGGGAAACACTGTAGGAGTGTGATACACGAGGATAAGTGTTACATATTGCAGTAATAAGAGGAGACTGGATAATACCAGACATAGGAGCGAGGGCCCTGCTCGCAGGATTACACTGTATAGGGAAACACTGTAGGAGTGTGATACATGAGGATAAGTGTTACATATTGCAGTAATAAGAGGAGACTGGATAATACCAGACATAGAGGAGTGAGGGCCCTGCTCGCAGGATTACACTGTATAGGGAAACACTGTAGGAGTGTGATACACGAGGATAAGTGTTACATATTGCAGTAATAAGAGGAGACTGGATAATACCAGACATAGAGGAGTGAGGGCCCTGCTCGCAGGATTACACTGTATAGGGAAACACTGTAGGAGTGTGATACATGAGGATAAGTGTTACATATTGCAGTAATAAGAGGAGACTGGATGATACCAGACATAGAGGAGCGAGGGCCCTGCTCGCAGGATTACACTGTATAGGGAAACACTGTAGGAGTGTGATACATGAGGATAAGTGTTACATATTGCAGTAATAAGAGGAGACTGGATGATACCAGACATAGAGGAGCGAGGGCCCTGCTCGCAGGATTACACTGTATAGGGAAACACTGTAGGAGTGTGATACACGAGGATAAGTGCTACATATTGCAGTAATAAGAGGAGACTGGATAATACCAGACATAGAGGAGTGAGGGCCCTGCTCGCAGGATTACACTGTATAGGGAAACACTGTAGGAGTGTGATACACGAGGATAAGTGTTACATATTGCAGTAATAAGAGGAGACTGGATAATACCAGACATAGAGGAGTGAGGGCCCTGCTCGCAGGATTACACTGTATAGGGAAACACTGTAGGAGTGTGATACATGAGGATAAGTGCTACATATTGCAGTAATAAGAGGAGACTGGATAATACCAGACATAGAGGAGCGAAGGCCCTGCTCGCAGGATTACACTGTATAGGGAAACACTGTAGGAGTGTGATACACGAGGATAAGTGTTACATATTGCAGTAATAAGAGGAGACTGGATAATACCAGACATAGAGGAGTGAGGGCCCTGCTCGCAGGATTACACTGTATAGGGAAACACTGTAGGAGTGTGATACATGAGGATAAGTGTTACATATTGCAGTAATAAGAGGAGACTGGATAATACCAGACATAGAGGAGCGAGGGCCCTGCTCGCAGGATTACAATGTATAGGGAAACACTGTAGGAGTGTGATACACGAGGATAAGTGTTACATATTGCAGTAATAAGAGGAGACTGGATAATACCAGACATAGGAGCGAGGGCCCTGCTCGCAGGATTACACTGTATAGGGAAACACTGTAGGAGTGTGATACATGAGGATAAGTGTTACATATTGCAGTAATAAGAGGAGACTGGATGATACCAGACATAGAGGAGCGAGGGCCCTGCTCGCAGGATTACAATGTATAGGGAAACACTGTAGGAGTGTGATACATGAGGATAAGTGTTACATATTGCAGTAATAAGAGGAGACTGGATAATACCAGACATAGAGGAGTGAGGGCCCTGCTCGCAGGATTACACTGTATAGGGAAACACTGTAGGAGTGTGATACACGAGGATAAGTGTTACATATTGCTGTAATAAGAGGAGACTGGATAATACCAGACATAGAGGAGTGAGGGCCCTGCTCGCAGGATTACACTGTATAGGGAAACACTGTAGGAGTGTGATACACGAGGATAAGTGTTACATATTGCAGTAATAAGAGGAGACTGGATGATACCAGACATAGAGGAGCGAGGGCCCTGCTCGCAGGATTACACTGTATAGGGAAACACTGTAGGAGTGTGATACACGAGGATAAGTGTTACATATTGCAGTAATAAGAGGAGACTGGATGATACCAGACATAGAGGAGCGAGGGCCCTGCTCGCAGGATTACACTGTATAGGGAAACACTGTAGGAGTGTGATACATGAGGATAAGTGTTACATATTGCAGTAATAAGAGGAGACTGGATAATACCAGACATAGAGGAGTGAGGGCCCTGCTCGCAGGATTACACTGTATAGGGAAACACTGTAGGAGTGTGATACATGAGGATAAGTGTTACATATTGCAGTAATAAGAGGAGACTGGATAATACCAGACATAGAGGAGTGAGGGCCCTGCTCGCAGGATTACACTGTATAGGGAAACACTGTAGGAGTGTGATACATGAGGATAAGTGTTACATATTGCAGTAATAAGAGGAGACTGGATAATACCAGACATAGAGGAGTGAGGGCCCTGCTCGCAGGATTACACTGTATAGGGAAACACTGTAGGAGTGTGATACATGAGGATAAGTGTTACATATTGCAGTAATAAGAGGAGACTGGATAATACCAGACATAGAGGAGTGAGGGCCCTGCTCGCAGGATTACACTGTATAGGGAAACACTGTAGGAGTGTGATACATGAGGATAAGTGTTACATATTGCAGTAATAAGAGGAGACTGGATAATACCAGACATAGAGGAGTGAGGGCCCTGCTCGCAGGATTACACTGTATAGGGAAACACTGTAGGAGTGTGATACATGAGGATAAGTGTTACATATTGCAGTAATAAGAGGAGACTGGATGATACCAGACATAGAGGAGCGAGGGCCCTGCTCGCAGGATTACACTGTATAGGGAAACACTGTAGGAGTGTGATACACGAGGATAAGTGCTACATATTGCAGTAATAAGAGGAGACTGGATAATACCAGACATAGAGGAGTGAGGGCCCTGCTCGCAGGATTACACTGTATAGGGAAACACTGTAGGAGTGTGATACATGAGGATAAGTGTTACATATTGCAGTAATAAGAGGAGACTGGATAATACCAGACATAGAGGAGCGAGGGCCCTGCTCGCAGGATTACAATGTATAGGGAAACACTGTAGGAGTGTGATACACGAGGATAAGTGTTACATATTGCAGTAATAAGAGGAGACTGGATAATACCAGACATAGGAGCGAGGGCCCTGCTCGCAGGATTACACTGTATAGGGAAACACTGTAGGAGTGTGATACATGAGGATAAGTGTTACATATTGCAGTAATAAGAGGAGACTGGATAATACCAGACATAGAGGAGTGAGGGCCCTGCTCGCAGGATTACACTGTATAGGGAAACACTGTAGGAGTGTGATACACGAGGATAAGTGTTACATATTGCAGTAATAAGAGGAGACTGGATAATACCAGACATAGAGGAGTGAGGGCCCTGCTCGCAGGATTACAATGTATAGGGAAACACTGTAGGAGTGTGATACACGAGGATAAGTGTTACATATTGCAGTAATAAGAGGAGACTGGATAATACCAGACATAGGAGCGAGGGCCCTGCTCGCAGGATTACACTGTATAGGGAAACACTGTAGGAGTGTGATACATGAGGATAAGTGTTACATATTGCAGTAATAAGAGGAGACTGGATAATACCAGACATAGAGGAGTGAGGGCCCTGCTCGCAGGATTACACTGTATAGGGAAACACTGTAGGAGTGTGATACACGAGGATAAGTGTTACATATTGCAGTAATAAGAGGAGACTGGATAATACCAGACATAGAGGAGTGAGGGCCCTGCTCGCAGGATTACACTGTATAGGGAAACACTGTAGGAGTGTGATACATGAGGATAAGTGTTACATATTGCAGTAATAAGAGGAGACTGGATGATACCAGACATAGAGGAGCGAGGGCCCTGCTCGCAGGATTACACTGTATAGGGAAACACTGTAGGAGTGTGATACATGAGGATAAGTGTTACATATTGCAGTAATAAGAGGAGACTGGATGATACCAGACATAGAGGAGCGAGGGCCCTGCTCGCAGGATTACACTGTATAGGGAAACACTGTAGGAGTGTGATACACGAGGATAAGTGCTACATATTGCAGTAATAAGAGGAGACTGGATAATACCAGACATAGAGGAGTGAGGGCCCTGCTCGCAGGATTACACTGTATAGGGAAACACTGTAGGAGTGTGATACACGAGGATAAGTGTTACATATTGCAGTAATAAGAGGAGACTGGATAATACCAGACATAGAGGAGTGAGGGCCCTGCTCGCAGGATTACACTGTATAGGGAAACACTGTAGGAGTGTGATACATGAGGATAAGTGCTACATATTGCAGTAATAAGAGGAGACTGGATAATACCAGACATAGAGGAGCGAAGGCCCTGCTCGCAGGATTACACTGTATAGGGAAACACTGTAGGAGTGTGATACACGAGGATAAGTGTTACATATTGCAGTAATAAGAGGAGACTGGATAATACCAGACATAGAGGAGTGAGGGCCCTGCTCGCAGGATTACACTGTATAGGGAAACACTGTAGGAGTGTGATACATGAGGATAAGTGTTACATATTGCAGTAATAAGAGGAGACTGGATAATACCAGACATAGAGGAGCGAGGGCCCTGCTCGCAGGATTACAATGTATAGGGAAACACTGTAGGAGTGTGATACACGAGGATAAGTGTTACATATTGCAGTAATAAGAGGAGACTGGATAATACCAGACATAGGAGCGAGGGCCCTGCTCGCAGGATTACACTGTATAGGGAAACACTGTAGGAGTGTGATACATGAGGATAAGTGTTACATATTGCAGTAATAAGAGGAGACTGGATGATACCAGACATAGAGGAGCGAGGGCCCTGCTCGCAGGATTACAATGTATAGGGAAACACTGTAGGAGTGTGATACATGAGGATAAGTGTTACATATTGCAGTAATAAGAGGAGACTGGATAATACCAGACATAGAGGAGTGAGGGCCCTGCTCGCAGGATTACACTGTATAGGGAAACACTGTAGGAGTGTGATACACGAGGATAAGTGTTACATATTGCTGTAATAAGAGGAGACTGGATAATACCAGACATAGAGGAGTGAGGGCCCTGCTCGCAGGATTACACTGTATAGGGAAACACTGTAGGAGTGTGATACACGAGGATAAGTGTTACATATTGCAGTAATAAGAGGAGACTGGATAATACCAGACATAGAGGAGTGAGGGCCCTGCTCGCAGGATTACACTGTATAGGGAAACACTGTAGGAGTGTGATACATGAGGATAAGTGTTACATATTGCAGTAATAAGAGGAGACTGGATGATACCAGACATAGAGGAGCGAGGGCCCTGCTCGCAGGATTACACTGTATAGGGAAACACTGTAGGAGTGTGATACATGAGGATAAGTGTTACATATTGCAGTAATAAGAGGAGACTGGATAATACCAGACATAGAGGAGTGAGGGCCCTGCTCGCAGGATTACACTGTATAGGGAAACACTGTAGGAGTGTGATACATGAGGATAAGTGTTACATATTGCAGTAATAAGAGGAGACTGGATAATACCAGACATAGAGGAGCGAGGGCCCTGCTCGCAGGATTACACTGTATAGGGAAACACTGTAGGAGTGTGATACATGAGGATAAGTGTTACATATTGCAGTAATAAGAGGAGACTGGATAATACCAGACATAGAGGAGTGAGGGCCCTGCTCGCAGGATTACACTGTATAGGGAAACACTGTAGGAGTGTGATACATGAGGATAAGTGTTACATATTGCAGTAATAAGAGGAGACTGGATGATACCAGACATAGAGGAGCGAGGGCCCTGCTCGCAGGATTACACTGTATAGGGAAACACTGTAGGAGTGTGATACACGAGGATAAGTGCTACATATTGCAGTAATAAGAGGAGACTGGATAATACCAGACATAGAGGAGTGAGGGCCCTGCTCGCAGGATTACACTGTATAGGGAAACACTGTAGGAGTGTGATACATGAGGATAAGTGTTACATATTGCAGTAATAAGAGGAGACTGGATAATACCAGACATAGAGGAGCGAGGGCCCTGCTCGCAGGATTACAATGTATAGGGAAACACTGTAGGAGTGTGATACACGAGGATAAGTGTTACATATTGCAGTAATAAGAGGAGACTGGATAATACCAGACATAGGAGCGAGGGCCCTGCTCGCAGGATTACACTGTATAGGGAAACACTGTAGGAGTGTGATACATGAGGATAAGTGTTACATATTGCAGTAATAAGAGGAGACTGGATAATACCAGACATAGAGGAGTGAGGGCCCTGCTCGCAGGATTACACTGTATAGGGAAACACTGTAGGAGTGTGATACACGAGGATAAGTGTTACATATTGCAGTAATAAGAGGAGACTGGATAATACCAGACATAGAGGAGTGAGGGCCCTGCTCGCAGGATTACACTGTATAGGGAAACACTGTAGGAGTGTGATACATGAGGATAAGTGTTACATATTGCAGTAATAAGAGGAGACTGGATGATACCAGACATAGAGGAGCGAGGGCCCTGCTCGCAGGATTACACTGTATAGGGAAACACTGTAGGAGTGTGATACATGAGGATAAGTGTTACATATTGCAGTAATAAGAGGAGACTGGATGATACCAGACATAGAGGAGCGAGGGCCCTGCTCGCAGGATTACACTGTATAGGGAAACACTGTAGGAGTGTGATACACGAGGATAAGTGCTACATATTGCAGTAATAAGAGGAGACTGGATAATACCAGACATAGAGGAGTGAGGGCCCTGCTCGCAGGATTACACTGTATAGGGAAACACTGTAGGAGTGTGATACACGAGGATAAGTGTTACATATTGCAGTAATAAGAGGAGACTGGATAATACCAGACATAGAGGAGTGAGGGCCCTGCTCGCAGGATTACACTGTATAGGGAAACACTGTAGGAGTGTGATACATGAGGATAAGTGCTACATATTGCAGTAATAAGAGGAGACTGGATAATACCAGACATAGAGGAGCGAAGGCCCTGCTCGCAGGATTACACTGTATAGGGAAACACTGTAGGAGTGTGATACACGAGGATAAGTGTTACATATTGCAGTAATAAGAGGAGACTGGATAATACCAGACATAGAGGAGTGAGGGCCCTGCTCGCAGGATTACACTGTATAGGGAAACACTGTAGGAGTGTGATACATGAGGATAAGTGTTACATATTGCAGTAATAAGAGGAGACTGGATAATACCAGACATAGAGGAGCGAGGGCCCTGCTCGCAGGATTACAATGTATAGGGAAACACTGTAGGAGTGTGATACACGAGGATAAGTGTTACATATTGCAGTAATAAGAGGAGACTGGATAATACCAGACATAGGAGCGAGGGCCCTGCTCGCAGGATTACACTGTATAGGGAAACACTGTAGGAGTGTGATACATGAGGATAAGTGTTACATATTGCAGTAATAAGAGGAGACTGGATGATACCAGACATAGAGGAGCGAGGGCCCTGCTCGCAGGATTACAATGTATAGGGAAACACTGTAGGAGTGTGATACATGAGGATAAGTGTTACATATTGCAGTAATAAGAGGAGACTGGATAATACCAGACATAGAGGAGTGAGGGCCCTGCTCGCAGGATTACACTGTATAGGGAAACACTGTAGGAGTGTGATACACGAGGATAAGTGTTACATATTGCTGTAATAAGAGGAGACTGGATAATACCAGACATAGAGGAGTGAGGGCCCTGCTCGCAGGATTACACTGTATAGGGAAACACTGTAGGAGTGTGATACACGAGGATAAGTGTTACATATTGCAGTAATAAGAGGAGACTGGATGATACCAGACATAGAGGAGCGAGGGCCCTGCTCGCAGGATTACACTGTATAGGGAAACACTGTAGGAGTGTGATACACGAGGATAAGTGTTACATATTGCAGTAATAAGAGGAGACTGGATGATACCAGACATAGAGGAGCGAGGGCCCTGCTCGCAGGATTACACTGTATAGGGAAACACTGTAGGAGTGTGATACATGAGGATAAGTGTTACATATTGCAGTAATAAGAGGAGACTGGATAATACCAGACATAGAGGAGTGAGGGCCCTGCTCGCAGGATTACACTGTATAGGGAAACACTGTAGGAGTGTGATACATGAGGATAAGTGTTACATATTGCAGTAATAAGAGGAGACTGGATAATACCAGACATAGAGGAGTGAGGGCCCTGCTCGCAGGATTACACTGTATAGGGAAACACTGTAGGAGTGTGATACATGAGGATAAGTGTTACATATTGCAGTAATAAGAGGAGACTGGATAATACCAGACATAGAGGAGTGAGGGCCCTGCTCGCAGGATTACACTGTATAGGGAAACACTGTAGGAGTGTGATACATGAGGATAAGTGTTACATATTGCAGTAATAAGAGGAGACTGGATAATACCAGACATAGAGGAGTGAGGGTCCTGCTCGCAGGATTACACTGTATAGGGAAACACTGTAGGAGTGTGATACATGAGGATAAGTGTTACATATTGCAGTAATAAGAGGAGACTGGATGATACCAGACATAGAGGAGCGAGGGCCCTGCTCGCAGGATTACACTGTATAGGGAAACACTGTAGGAGTGTGATACATGAGGATAAGTGCTACATATTGCAGTAATAAGAGTAGACTGGATAATACCAGACATAGAGGAGTGAGGGCCCTGCTCGCAGGATTACACTGTATAGGGAAACACTGTAGGAGTGTGATACATGAGGATAAGTGTTACATATTGCAGTAATAAGAGGAGACTGGATAATACCAGACATAGAGGAGTGAGGGCCCTGCTCGCAGGATTACACTGTATAGGGAAACACTGTAGGAGTGTGATACATGAGGATAAGTGTTACATATTGCAGTAATAAGAGGAGACTGGATAATACCAGACATAGAGGAGTGAGGGCCCTGCTCGCAGGATTACACTGTATAGGGAAACACTGTAGGAGTGTGATACATGAGGATGAGTGTTACATATTGCAGTAATAAGAGGAGACTGGATAATACCAGACATAGAGGAGCGAGGGCCCTGCTCGCAGGATTACACTGTATAGGGAAACACTGTAGGAGTGTGATACATGAGGATAAGTGTTACATATTGCAGTAATAAGAGGAGACTGGATAATACTAGACATAGAGGAGTGAGGGCCCTGCTCGCAGGATTACACTGTATAGGGAAACACTGTAGGAGTGTGATACACGAGGATAAGTGCTACATATTGCAGTAATAAGAGGAGACTGGATAATACTAGACATAGAGGAGTGAGGGCCCTGCTCGCAGGATTACACTGTATAGGGAAACACTGTAGGAGTGTGATACATGAGGATAAGTGTTACATATTGCAGTAATAAGAGGAGACTGGATAATACTAGACATAGAGGAGTGAGGGCCCTGCTCGCAGGATTACACTGTATAGGGAAACACTGTAGGAGTGTGATACATGAGGATAAGTGTTACATATTGCAGTAATAAGAGGAGACTGGATAATACCAGACATAGAGGAGTGAGGGCCCTGCTCGCAGGATTACACTGTATAGGGAAACACTGTAGGAGTGTGATACACGAGGATAAGTGTTACATATTGCAGTAATAAGAGGAGACTGGATAATACCAGACATAGAGGAGCGAGGGCCCTGCTCGCAGGATTACACTGTATAGGGAAACACTGTAGGAGTGTGATACACGAGGATAAGTGCTACATATTGCAGTAATAAGAGGAGACTGGATAATACCAGACATAGAGGAGTGAGGGCCCTGCTCGCAGGATTACACTGTATAGGGAAACACTGTAGGAGTGTGATACATGAGGATAAGTGTTACATATTGCAGTAATAAGAGGAGACTGGATAATACCAGACATAGAGGAGTGAGGGCCCTGCTCGCAGGATTACACTGTATAGGGAAACACTGTAGGAGTGTGATACACGAGGATAAGTGTTACATATTGCAGTAATAAGAGGAGACTGGATGATACCAGACATAGAGGAGCGAGGGCCCTGCTCGCAGGATTACACTGTATAGGGAAACACTGTAGGAGTGTGATACACGAGGATAAGTGTTACATATTGCAGTAATAAGAGGAGACTGGATAATACCAGACATAGAGGAGCGAGGGCCCTGCTCGCAGGATTACACTGTATAGGGAAACACTGTAGGAGTGTGATACACGAGGATAAGTGTTACATATTGCTGTAATAAGAGGAGACTGGATGATACCAGACATAGAGGAGCGAGGGCCCTGCTCGCAGGATTACACTGTATAGGGAAACACTGTAGGAGTGTGATACACGAGGATAAGTGTTACATATTGCAGTAATAAGAGGAGACTGGATGATACCAGACATAGAGGAGCGAGGGCCCTGCTCGCAGGATTACACTGTATAGGGAAACACTGTAGGAGTGTGATACATGAGGATAAGTGTTACATATTGCAGTAATAAGAGGAGACTGGATAATACCAGACATAGAGGAGCGAGGGCCCTGCTCGCAGGATTACACTGTATAGGGAAACACTGTAGGAGTGTGATACATGAGGATAAGTGTTACATATTGCAGTAATAAGAGGAGACTGGATAATACCAGACATAGAGGAGCGAGGGCCCTGCTCGCAGGATTACACTGTATAGGGAAACACTAGGAGTGTGATACATGAGGATAAGTGTTACATATTGCAGTAATAAGAGGAGACTGGATAATAGCAGACATAGAGGAGTGAGGGCCCTGCTCGCAGGATTACACTGTATAGGGAAACACTGTAGGAGTGTGAAACATGAGGATAAGTGTTACATATTGCAGTAATAAGAGGAGACTGGATAATACCAGACATAGAGGAGTGAGGGCCCTGCTCGCAGGATTACACTGTATAGGGAAACACTGTAGGAGTGTGATACATGAGGATAAGTGTTACATATTGCAGTAATAAGAGGAGACTGGATAATACCAGACATAGAGGAGTGAGGGTCCTGCACGCAGGATTACACTGTATAGGGAAACACTGTAGGAGTGTGATACACGAGGATAAGTGTTACATATTGCAGTAATAAGAGGAGACTGGATAATACCAGACATAGAGGAGTGAGGGCCCTGCTCGCAGGATTACACTGTATAGGGAAACACTGTAGGAGTGTGATACATGAGGATAAGTGTTACATATTGCAGTAATAAGAGGAGACTGGATGATACCAGACATAGAGGAGCGAGGGCCCTGCTCGCAGGATTACACTGTATAGGGAAACACTGTAGGAGTGTGATACATGAGGATAAGTGTTACATATTGCAGTAATAAGAGGAGACTGGATAATACCAGACATAGAGGAGTGAGGGCCCTGCTCGCAGGATTACACTGTATAGGGAAACACTGTAGGAGTGTGATACACGAGGATAAGTGTTACATATTGCAGTAATAAGAGGAGACTGGATAATACTAGACATAGAGGAGTGAGGGCCCTGCTCGCAGGATTACACTGTATAGGGAAACACTGTAGGAGTGTGATACACAAGGATAAGTGTTACATATTGCAGTAATAAGAGGAGACTGGATAATACCAGACATAGAGGAGTGAGGGCCCTGCTCGCAGGATTACACTGTATAGGGAAACACTGTAGGAGTGTGATACATGAGGATAAGTGTTACATATTGCAGTAATAAGAGGAGACTGGATAATACCAGACATAGAGGAGTGAGGGCCCTGCTCGCAGGATTACACTGTATAGGGAAACACTGTAGGAGTGTGATACATGAGGATAAGTGTTACATATTGCAGTAATAAGAGGAGACTGGATGATACCAGACATAGAGGAGCGAGGGCCCTGCTCGCAGGATTACTATGTATAGGGAAACACTGTAGGAGTGTGATACATGAGGATAAGTGTTACATATTGCAGTAATAAGAGGAGACTGGATAATACCAGACATAGAGGAGCGAGGGCCCTGCTCGCAGGATTACACTGTATAGGTGTTAAAAAAAGAGGGTACAACCTTTGTGGAGATCAATGAGATGACCATGACCGAATCTCACCCCAGGCCATGAATAGATGCGTTATTAGACAGACTAGGAGGAGACAAATTTATGTCCACCTTGGATACTCATAAATACCTCGCACCAAAGAGGCCCAAGAGCAGTCCGCCATTACCACCCCATTGAGCTTGTTCAAAACTGCTTCCACTACTTTTCAGAGGTCAGTAGACAAGCTGGTAGAGGGATTTCAAGACTTTGCTCCAGTTTATGTAGGCGACGTCACCATTTTCAGACAGACCAGGGAGGAACATCTCAGCCACGTAACCAAGTATTAAGATTAATCAGACAGGCTGGGCTTACTATTCATCCTGACAAATGTCACAAGGGTTTGACAGAGGTTCAATACCTGGGGCCTCGTGTTGGAGAGGGCTTAATTCACCCTGAGCCAGCCATGGTGAGAGCTATATCCCAGTGGCCCAGACCATCAGACCAGAAGCAGGTAAGAGCATTCCTGGAGAGGGTCGGGTATTACTGGAAGTTTGTCTCTTAGGGGGAAATTTACTAAGCAGTGATAAGAGTGGAGAAGTGAGCCAGTGGAGAAGTTGTCCATGGCAACCAATCAGTACTGAAGTAACATCTATAATTTGCATACTATAAAATGATACAGAGCAGCTGATTGGTTGATGGGGCCACTTCTCCGCTCTTATCACTGCTTAGTAAATGTCCTCCTTAGTATAGTATCATTTCCAAACCATGGAAACATTTCTCCATATAGATACTGTAGCATAGACTGAATGTGTAAATATGTTACATGTTAAGCCTTGACCCTGTTCTCCGTATTAGCCGCCGCGGTCTATACTTGGAAATTCTTGGTACAGGACGACGCATCGGGGCGTGGGTTGGGTTCTGTGTTAAGCCGAGTGGGGGAGATGGGATAGAACACCCCAGTATATATCTCCGAAACTGGTGGATCAAGAAATGGACTGTGCCACTATAGAAGAAGAATGCCTCGTGATTACAACCCTACCTGTATGGAGAGGAGTGTACTGTGGTCACTGACTATAATCCCCGCCACCGGTTACAGCGATCAGGTGAAAATGGGCGATTATTGAGATTTGTTTATTGTAACATTTACACCACTGCTGATGGGCTTTCATGCCAAGCCGACCACCGAGCTGAACCAACAGTCGTGAACCTGCCTCCAGGTCTAAGCCGGCCTTCCTAATCTAAGATGGGGGAGGTATGTGAGGAGTCCACGGTTTGGGTCATGGGTCTCCTGTCATTATAGGTCGTGCCCCTCGTCTTTACAGCACCGTGTGTGGATTTGCTCGGTCAGTCAGGTGATAGTTATTCTGCTTTAGCAGGGGAGGCACAAAGGAGGTTAGGAACGAGTCCACAGAGGCACATTACCCTACGACCTGTGGCCACGTCGCCCAGAGCCTGACCCTGCTGCACTTCTGTCCAGGCTACCCTCCCATGGCCATTGGGGTTTGAGGACTATCCAGTATGGGGTGGAAGGGGTGAGTGGGGAAGTTCTGCAGGAGCGGTGTGTGTTCCTGGGGCTGGAGAGAGTGGAGATGAGAGGAGTGAGCCCTGCACTGGGAGGCTCTCAGTGGTCCGTTGCTGTATCCGGTCAGCTGCAGGTACCAGGGCCCAGACACCGCCATGTTGGTGTAGCTCATTGGCTGAGTGGCCGGTATCTGAAAGAGCAGCAGCGTGTAGTAAGATTAATACTCATCTATGAGTACTCTGCCTGTGTCTCTGAGTACTGGACTGGGGTAACCACATCCAAGGGTCTGAGATTCTGAATGGGATCCTAGAGAGACTGAGGCAGATCCGGGCAGGTGGTATATAGGGTGACGTGTGTTATATATACAGTGACTACTGGTTGTATCATTGCACGTGGTTATACCTGTGTGATCACCCAACTAATAGGATCCGGGACACACACACACACACAGTCACAGACACACACACACAGACACACACACAGTCACTCACACACACACACATACACACACACATAGTCACACACACACACACACACTCACACACACACACAAACACTCAGACACACACACACACAGTCACACAGAGACACACAGTTGCTCACACACACACACAGTCACTCACACACACTCACACACAGTCACACACACACACACACACACACACACACACACACACACACACACATAGTCACTCACACACACACATACACTCAGACACACACACACACACACACACACACAGTCACACAGAGACACACAGTTGCTCACACACACACACACACACACACACACACACACACATACACTCACACACACACACAGTCACTCTCACACACACACACACTCACTCACTCACACACAGTCATACACACACACACACACACACACACTCAGACACACACACACAGTCACACAGAGACACACAGTTGCTCACACACACACACACACAGTCACACACACACACACACAGTCACTCACATACACTCACACACATACACACACACACACACACACAGTCACTCTCACACACAGTCACACACTGTTACTCACACACACACACAGTCATACACACACACACACACACACACACACACACACACAGTCACTCATAAACACAGTCACTCACACACACAGTCACACAGACACAGTAAGTCACACACACAGTCACTCATATACACACACAGTCACACACAAACACAGTCTTACACATGTGATAGCCGGGGAGGGGCCGGTCCATCAGTCATTTTAAAAAAAGCATTGCACACCAGGCCGTCTCATCACATAAGCAAGCAGTTTATTCACAGTTCAGACAGGGTTATCACGACAGTAACATTTAACTCCTTGTTCTCCTCTCCAGCACAATATTCATTTGGGTTACATCAAGTTACATCTCCTTTCATTTGCTTCACGGGCAATAACAGCATTTACAGTGATGTGACATCATTACAGTACAGTACATACCAGCGCAGTCTCTGGGAATCAGTAGTGCAGCTTCCGCAAACTGAAATTCATTTTAGTGTGCTCTCCCCCATTCGCTAGGGGCTCCATCTAAACGGGATCTCTCATGGACACGTTACTGGGGGCCTTCCGCCAAACGTGGTTCCTACCACTCACCCAGCTCGTCCTATCCCGCAGACTCACACCTCCCGTCCTGCTTCTTGGGTACCCCTGAAGGTCCTTTGTTCCTGGTTCCTTCCACTGTACTCTGCATACTATGGCTCTCACACTGCACTCTCCATCTCTCACTGAAGCTGCTGGCTCTCCTGTCACACTGCAGATATGGGCTCTCCCTCTCCTCATAGCAACACCCACACGCTGCTCTTCTTTCCATCATGCCAGGGACTGTGGAGTGCCATGCTTGTTCCACAGTCCCCAGCCTGCGTTTCTCCTGGACACTTAGCCTGTGCCTTCCATCCTCAGTCCTCAGCTCACACTGCCCTGTCCTGTGCTTTGTTCCTTTTTCTAAAATCCCCCTGCACTTCCTGTCCTAACCTCTTACATGTCACAGGGTCTGCAAGTAACTGGTTGGGGCCATAAAACTCCCCCACTCACTGATAAGAATTAAAAGGCTTTTGGAACTTTCCAATATCTCTTGTCTCCTAACATTCCAGTATGCCCCACACACACACACACACACACACACACACACACACACACACACACACACACACACACACACACACACACACTCAGACACACACAGTCACTCATATACACACACAGTCACACACAAACACAGTCTTACACACACACACACACACACTCAGACACACACACAGTCACTCACACACACACACACACACACACAGTCACTCACACACAGACACACAGACACACACACACAGTCAGTCTCACACACACACACTCACACACACACACACACACACACACACACACACACACACACACACACAGTCACTCATATACACACACAGTCACACACAAACACAGTCTTACACACACACACACTCAGACACACACACACTCACTCATATACACACACAGTCACACACAAACAGTCTTACACACACACACTCAGACACACACACAGTCAGTCTCACACACACACACACAGTCACTCACACACAGACACACACACACAGTCAGTCTCACACACACACACACACACACACACACACACACACACACACACACACACACACAGTCACTCACACACACAGGGTGGGATGTATTAAGATACATCGCCATCCCTCGCTGCGCATCACAGCGATGTTGATCGCATATGTACTAACATATGCGGTCAATATCGCAATGCGGTGACGAGGCCCCCGCGATACCTGTGAGGTGGTCTGCAGGGGGGTCTCCGTCATCTCCCTGGGCTCTCCAGACTCCTCCCACACTGGGAAGCAGCAGCAGGCTGCCCCCGGCGCCTCCTCCTCCCCCCTGCATACGGAAGGACCTCCGGCTGCGTTGCTAGGGGGAGGAGACTACCTTCCGGGTCCAGAGCAGCCTGGAGGAAGGTATGCTGGGGGGAGGGGGGCTGAGGCGTCTGTGGCGGAGGGTTGCGGCGGTTGGCGATAAGAAGCCCATAGGCTTCTATAGGGTATCGCCATCCAGAGATGGCGATACCCTGGATGGCGAAAAACCGGTGGTTGGGTCTTAGTACATTTGAAAATGCCGTAAAACCCCCGAAAACAGGAGTTTTACAGCATTTTTCCTTTAGTACATCCTGCCCACAGTCACACACACACAGCCATGTGCTATGTAATGTGCCCTCTCTCTGACTACGTGTGGAGGAAGCCTCAGCCCCAGATGTCAGGTAGGTAAGAGTGATGACGTTTTCTGTTACTTATCACCAGCTGTTACGTATATAGCGCACACATATACCACAGCGCTCTATATAGGGCCTAATCCAACGCAATGGCAACATTCACGGTGATTGTCAGTGTCTCCAATCACCCGTGTATCTCATGTAGCCATGCGCGTCCCTCAGCGTGTCTCCCTCAGTGTGCGCGTCCCTCAGCGTGTCTCCCGCAGCGTGCGCGTCCCTCAGCGTGTCTCCCGCAGTGTGCGCGTCCCTCGGCGTGTCTCCCGCAGTGTGCGCGTCCCTCGGCGTGTCTCCCGCAGTGTGCGCGTCCCTCGGCGTGTCTCCCGCAGTGTGCGCGCCCCTCGGCGTGTCTCCCGCAGTGTGCGCGCCCCTCGGCGTGTCTCCCGCAGTGTGCGCGCCCCTCGGCGTGTCTCCCGCAGTGTGCGCGCCCCTCGGCGTGTCTCCCGCAGTGTGCGCGCCCCTCGGCGTGTCTCCCGCAGTGTGCGCGCCCCTCGGCGTGTCTCCCGCAGTGTGCGCGCCCCTCGGCGTGTCTCCCGCTGTGTGCGTGTCCCTCGGCGTGTCTCCCGCTGTGTGCGTGTCCCTCGGTGTTTGCTTCCCATGACCCTGGTGCTGCAAGTCAGCAATGCTAACCACTGTGCCATTCCGCCACTGCCATATAACAGATTTGTGATATTGCAGACACCTGTGTGACTATTAGATGATCTGCACTGTGCGTTATACAATGCGTTTCACTCCTCTGCCACTTGGTGGCGCTGTTGTTGTATCTTATGATTTGGAGCCTCTTGCAGTAGTATAAGGGCCCTCATTCCGAGTTGATCGGTCGCAAGGCGAATTTAGCAGAGTTACACACGCTAAGCCGCCGCCTACTGGGAGTGAATCTTAGCTTCTTAAAATTGCGACCGATGTATTCGCAATATTGCGATTACTAACTACTTAGCAGTTTCAGAGTAGCTCCAGACTTACTCTGCCTGTGCGATCATTTCAGTGCTTGTCGTTCCTGGTTGACGTCACAAACACACCCAGCGTTCGCCCAGGCACTCCCACCGTTTCTCCGGCCACTCCTGCGTTTTTTCCGGAAACGGTAGCGTTTTCAGCCACACGCCCCTGAAACGCCGTGTTTCCGCCCAGTAACACCCATTTCCTGTCAATCACATTACGATCGCCGGAGCGAAGAAAAAGCCGTGAGTAAAAATACTTTCTTCATAGTAAAGTTACTTGGCGCAGTCGCAGTGCGAACATTGCGCATGCGTACTAAGCGGATTTTCACTGCGATGCGATGAAAAATACCGAGCGAACAACTCGGAATGAGGGCCAATATTCCCTCAGTATTCCGCTCTATGGGGCATATGTACTAATTATTATCGGAGTTTGGACCAGAGAGTTAGAATTTCTTATCACCGCATTTGTCGGAATCACACGTAGGGACATCCCGGAGCCGTCTCTGCAGCACAGCAATCATCTCACTTATACTCCGGAAGCTGGGACCTTCCTGCACAGGCCTGCCAGTCAGAGGACCACACACCTGCGGTGCTCATTGCCAAGGAGGGTCCTGGAGGAACCTCTCCCAGTCATTTCTGTGGAATATCGCCCATAGGCTACAATAGGGTGACCTCCCCAGCAATGGCCGCCACATAAGCGCGGTCAGCAGATCACTTCTTACACGTGGCAGGTTCCTCTCAGAGCCCCTGTCCCAGCAGGCGATTCATAGTACATCCAGGCGATCTACAGTATAATCTGTGAGTTCCACAATGAGCAGAGATAAGAAATTCTGATTTTCTCTGACGTCCTAGTGGATGCTGGGCACTCCGTAAGGACCATGGGGAATAGCAGCTCCGCAGGAGACTGGGCACAAAAGTAAAAGCTTTAGGACTACCTGGTGTGCACTGGCTCCTCCCCCTATGACCCTCCTCCAAGCCTCAGTTAGATTTTTGTGCCCGAACGAGAAGGGTGCTCACTAGGTGGCTCTCCTGAGCTGCTTAGTGAAAAGTTTAGTTTTAGGTTTTTTATGTTCAGTGAGACCTGCTGGCAACAGGCTCACTGCATCGAGGGACTAAGGGAAGAAGAAGCGAACTCACCTGCGTGCAGAGTGGATTGGGTTTCTTAGGCTACTGGACATTAGCTCCAGAGGGACGATCACAGGCCCAGCCATGGATGGGTCCCAGAGCCGCGCCGCCGGCCCCCTTACAGAGCCAGAAGACTGAAGAGGTCCGGAAAATCGGCGGCAGAAGACGTCCTGTCTTCAATAAGGTAGCGCACAGCACCGCAGCTGTGCGCCATTGCTCTCAGCACACTTCACACTCCGGTCACTGAGAATGCAGGGCGCTGGGGGGGGGGGGGCGCCCTGAGACGCAATAAAAACACCTTATATGGCAAAAAATACATCACATATAGCTCCTGGGCTATATGGATGCATTTAACCCCTGCCTATTTTTCCTTAAAAAAGCGGGAGAAAGGCCGCCGAGAAGGGGGCGGAGCCTATCTCCTCAGCACACAAGCGCCATTTTCCCTCACAGCTCCGCTGGAAGGACGTCTCCCTGACTCTCCCCTGCAGTCCTGCACTACAGAAACAGGGTAAAACAAGAGAGGGGGGGCACTAATTTGGCAGATTAATCAATACAGCAGCTATATAAGGGAAAAACACTTATATAAGGTTATCCCTGTTTATATATAGCGCTCTGGTGTGTGCTGGCAAACTCTCCCTCTGTCTCCCCAAAGGGCTAGTGGGGTCCTGTCCTCTATCAGAGCATTCCCTGTGTGTGTGCTGTGTGTCGGTACGTTGTGTCGACATGTATGAGGAGGAAAATGGTATGGAGGCGGAGCAATTGCCTGTAATAGTGATGTCACCCCCTAGGGAGTCGACACCTGACTGGATGGTCTTATGGAAGGAATTACGTGATAGCGTCAGCACTTTACAAAAGACTGTTGACGACATGAGACAGCCGGCAAATCAGTTTATACCTGTCCAGGCGTCTCAAACACCGTCAGGGGCTCTAAAGCGCCCGTTACCTCAGATGGTCGACACAGACCCAGACACGGACACTGACTCCAGTGTCGACGGTGAGGAAACAAACGTGTTTTCCAGTAGGGCCACACGTTACATGATCACGGCAATGAAGGAGGTTTTGAACATTTCTGATACTACAAGTACCACAAAAAAGGGTATTATGTGGGGTGTGAAAAAACTATCCGTAGTTTTTCCTGAATCAGATGAATTGAATGAGGTGTGTGATGAAGCGTGGGTTTCCCCCGATAAAAAACTGCTAATTTCTAAAAAATTATTGGCATTATACCCTTTCCCGCCAGAGGTTAGGGCGCGTTGGGAAACACCCCCTAGGGTAGATAAGGCGCTCACACGCTTATCAAAACAAGTGGCGTTACCGTCTCCTGATACGGCCGCCCTCAAGGATCCAGCTGATAGGAAGCTGGAAAATATCCTAAAAAGTATATACACTCATACTGGTGTTATACTGCGACCAGCAATCGCCTCAGCCTGGATGTGCAGTGCTGGGGTGGTGTGGTCGGATTCCCTGACTGAAAATATTGATACCCTGGACAGGGACAGTATATTATTGACTATAGAGCATTTAAAGGATGCATTTCTATATATGCGAGATGCACAGAGGGATATTTGCACTCTGGCGTCAAGAGTAAGTGCGCTGTCCATTTCTGCCAGAAGAGGGTTATGGACGCGGCAGTGGTCAGGTGATGCGGATTCCAAACGGCATATGGAAGTATTGCCGTATAAAGGGGAGGAGTTATTTGGGGTCGGTCTATCGGACCTGGTGGCCACGGCAACGGCTGGGAAATCCACCTTTTTACCCCAGGTCACCTCTCAGCAGAAAAAGACACCGTCTTTTCAGGCTCAGTCCTTTCGTCCCCATAAGGGCAAGCGGGCAAAAGGCCACTCATATCTGCCCCGGGGCAGAGGAAGGGGAAAAAGACTGCAGCAGGCAGCCTCTTCCCAGGAACAGAAGCCCTCCCCCGCTTCTGCCAAGTCCTCAGCATGACGCTGGGGCCTTACAAGCGGACTCAGGTACGGTGGGGGGTCGTCTCAAGAATTTCAGCACGCAGTGGGCTCACTCGCAAGTGGACCCCTGGATCCTGCAGGTAGTATCTCAGGGGTACAAATTGGAATTCGAGACGTCTCCCCCTCGCCGGTTCCTGAAGTCTGCTTTACCAACGTCTCCCTCCGACAGGGAGGCGGTACTGGAAGCTATTCACAAGCTGTATTCCCAGCAGGTGATAATCAAGGTACCCCTCCTACAACAGGGAAAGGGGTATTATTCCACGCTGTTTGTGGTACCGAAGCCGGACGGCTCGGTGAGACCTATTTTAAATCTGAAATCCTTGAACACTTACATACAAAGGTTCAAATTCAAGATGGAGTCACTCAGAGCAGTGATAGCGAACCTGGAAGAAGGGGACTATATGGTGTCTCTGGACATCAAGGATGCTTACCCCAAGGGTACCTCAGGTTTGTGGTACAGAACTGTCACTATCAGTTTCAGACGCTGCCGTTTGGATTGTCCACGGCACCCCGGGTCTTTACCAAGGTAATGGCCGAAATGATGATTCTTCTTCGAAGAAAAGGCGTCTTAATTATCCCTTACTTGGACGATCTCCTGATAAGGGCAAGGTCCAGGGAACAGTTAGAGGTCGGAGTAGCACTATCTCAAGTAGTACTACGACAGCACGGGTGGATTCTAAAAGTCAGGAACCTCCTAAAACCAGGCCAAGTGTCAGTGCATCAATGCACAAGGGTCCTGGGAAAAATGGTGGCTTCTTACGAAGCGATTCCATTCGGCAGATTCCACGCAAGAACTTTTCAGTGGAATCTGCTGGACAAATGGTCCGGATCGCATCTTCAGATGCATCAGCGGATAACCCTGTCTCCAAGGACAAGGGTGTCTCTCCTGTGGTGGTTGCAGAGTGCTCATCTTCTAGAGGGCCGCAGATTCGGCATTCAGGACTGGGTCCTGGTGACCACGGATGCCAGCCTGAGAGGCTGGGGAGCAGTCACACAGGGAAAAAATTTCCAGGGCTTGTGGTCAAGCATGGAAACGTCATTTCACATAAATATCTTGGAACTAAGGGCCATTTACAATGCCCTAAGTCAAGCAAGGCCTCTGCTTCAGGGTCAGCCGGTGTTGATCCAGTCGGACAACATTACGGCAGTCGCCCACTTAAACAGACAGGGCGGCACAAGAAGCAGGAGGGCAATGGCAGAAGTTGCAAGGATTCTTCGCTGGGCGGAAAATCATGTGATAGCACTGTCAGCAGTGTTCATTCCGGGAGTGGACAACTGGGAAGCAGACTTCCTCAGCAGACACGACCTCCACCCGGGGGAGTGGGGACTTCACCCAGAAGTCTTCCACATGATTGCGAACCGTTGGGAAAAACCAAAGGTGGACATGATGGCGTCCCGCCTCAACAAAAAACTAGACAGATATTGCGCCAGGTCAAGGGACCCTCAGGCAATAGCTGTGGACGCTCTGGTAACACCGTGGGTGTACCAGTCAGTGTATGTGTTCCCTCCTCTGCCTCTCATACCCAAGGTACTGAGAATCATAAGAAGGAGAGGAGTAAGGACTATACTCGTGGCTCCGGATTGGCCAAGAAGGACTTGGTACCCGGAACTTCAAGAGATGCTCACGGAGGACCCGTGGCCTCTACCTCTAAGAAAGGACCTGCTCCAGCAGGGACCCTGTCTGTTCCAAGAGTTACCGCGGCTGCGTTTGACGGCATGGCGGTTGAACGCCGGATCCTGAAGGAAAAAGGCATTCCGGATGAAGTCATTCCTACCCTGATCAAAGCCAGGAAGGATGTAACCGTGCAACATTATCACCGTATTTGGCGTAAATATGTTGCGTGGTGTGAGGCCAGGAAGGCCCCTACAGAGGAATTTCAACTGGGTCGTTTCCTGCATTTCCTGCAAACAGGACTGTCTATGGGCCTAAAATTAGGGTCCATTAAGGTTCAAATTTCGGCCCTGTCGATTTTCTTCCAGAAAGAACTGGCTTCAGTTCCTGAAGTTCAGACGTTTGTCAAGGGGGTACTGCATATACAGCCTCCTTTTGTGCCTCCAGTGGCACCTTGGGATCTCAATGTAGTTTTGGGGTTCCTAAAATCACATTGTTTGAACCACTCACCACTGTGGACTTAAAATATCTCACATGGAAAGTGGTAATGCTGTTAGCCCTGGCTTCAGCCAGGCGTGTCTCAGAATTGGCGGCTTTATCCTATAAAAGCCCTTACCTAATTTTTCATACGGACAGGGCAGAATTGAGGACTCGTCCTCAATTTCTCCCTAAGGTGGTTTCAGCGTTTCACTTGAACCAGCCTATTGTGGTACCTGCGGCTACTAGGGACTTGGAGGACTCCAAGTTGCTGGACGTAGTCAGGGCCCTGAAAATATGTTTCCAGGACGGCTGGAGTCAGAAAATCTGACTCGCTGTTTATCCTGTATGCACCCAACAAGCTGGGTGCTCCTGCTTCTAAGCAGACTATTGCTCGTTGGATTTGTAGTACAATTCAGCTTGCACATTCTGTGGCAAGCCTGCCACAGCCAAAATCTGTAAAAGCCCATTCCACAAGGAAAGTGGGCTCATCTTGGGCGGCTGCCCGAGGGGTCTCGGCTTTACAACTTTGCCGAGCAGCTACTTGGTCAGGGGCAAACACGTTTGCTAAATTCTACAAATTTGATACCCTGGCTGAGGAGGACCTGGAGTTCTCTCATTCGGTGCTGCAGAGTCATCCGCACTCTCCCGCCCGTTTGGGAGCTTTGGTATAATCCCCATGGTCCTTACGGAGTTCCCAGCATCCACTAGGACGTCAGAGAAAATAAGAATTTACTTACCGATAATTCTATTTCTCGTAGTCCGTAGTGGATGCTGGGCGCCCATCCCAAGTGCGGATTGTCTGCAATACTTGTACATAGTTATTGTTACAAAAATCGGGTTATTATTGTTGTGAGCCATCTTTTCAGAGGCTCCTCTGTTATCATACTGTTAACTGGGTTCAGATCACAGGTTGTACGGTGTGATTGGTGTGGCTGGTAATGAGTCTTACCCGGGATTCAAGATCCTTCCTTATTGTGTACGCTCGTCCGGGCACAGTATCCTAACTGAGGCTTGGAGGAGGGTCATGGGGGGAGGAGCCAGTGCACACCAGGTAGTCATAAATCTTTCTAGAGTGCCCAGCCTCCTTCGGAGCCCGCTATTCCCCATGGTCCTTACGGAGTGCCCAGCATCCACTACGGACTACGAGAAATAGAATTATCGGTAAGTAAATTCTTATTATTCTGACCCTCACGTACAAGGCCTTCTCTAACTCCACTGCTCCCTACATCTCCAGCCTCATCTCCCTACATACTCCCTCCAGCCCTCTCCAACTCCACTGCTCCCTACATCTCCAGCCTCATCTCCCTACATACTCCCTCCAGCCTTCTCCAACTCCACTGCTCCCTACATCTCCAGCCTCATCTCCCTACATACTCCCTCCAGCCCTCTCCAACTCCACTGCACCCTACATCTCCAACCTCATCTCCCTACATACTCCCTCCAGCCCTCTCTAACTCCACTGCACCCTACATCTCCAGCCTCATCTCCCTACATACTCCCTCCAGCCCTCTCCAACTCCACTGCTCCCTACATCTCCAGCCTCATCTCCCTACATACTCCCTCCAGCCCTCTCCAACTCCACTGCTCTCTACATCTCCAGCCTCATCTCCCTACATACTCCCTCCAGCCCTCTCCATCTCCACTGCACCCTACATCTCCAGCCTCCTCTCCCTACATACTCCCTCCAGCCCTCTCTAACTCCACTGCACCCTACATCTCCAACCTCATCTCCCTACATACTCCCTCCAGCCCTCTCCAACTCCACTGCTCCCTACATCTCCAGCCTCATCTCCCTACATACTCCCTCCAGCCCTCTCCAACTCCACTGCTCCCTACATCTCCAGCCTCATCTCCCTACATACTCCCTCCAGCCCTCTCCAACTCCACTGCTCCCTACATCTCCAGCCTCATCTCCCTACATACTCCCTCCAGCCTTCTCCAACTCCACTGCTCCCTACATCTCCAACCTCCTCTCCCTACATACTCCCTCCAGCCCTCTCCAACTCCACTGCTCCCTACATCTCCAACCTCCTCTCCCTACATACTCCCTCCAGCCTTCTCCAACTCCACTGCTCCCTACATCTCCAACCTCCTCTCCCTACATACTCCCTCCAGCCCTCTCCAACTCCACTGCACCCTACATCTCCAGCCTCATCTCCCTACATACTCCCTCCAGCCCTCTCCAACTCCACTGCTCCCTACATCTCCAGCCTCATCTCCCTACATACTCCCTCCAGCCTTCTCCAACTCCACTGCACCCTACATCTCCAGCCTCATCTCCCTACATACTCCCTCCAGCCCTCTCCAACTCCACTGCTCCCTACATCTCCAGACTCATCTCCCTACATACTCCCTCCAGCCCTCTCCAACTCCACTGCTCCCTACATCTCCAGCCTCCTCTCCCTACATACTCCCTCCAGCCCTCTCCAACTCCACTGCTCCCTACATCTCCAGCCTCCTCTCCCTACATACTCCCTCCAGCCCTCTCCAACTCCACTGCTCCCTACATCTCCAGCCTCATCTCCCTACATACTCCCTCCAGCCCTCTCCAACTCCACTGCACCCTACATCTCCAGCCTCATCTCCCTACATACTCCCTCCAGCCCTCTCCAACTCCACTGCTCCCTACATCTCCAGCCTCATCTCCCTACATACTCCCTCCAGCCCTCTCCAACTCCACTGCACCCTACATCTCCAGCCTCAACTTCCAACATACTCCCTCCAGCCCTCTCCATCTCCACTGCTCCCTACATCTCCAGCCTCATCTCCCTACATACTCCCTCCAGCCCTCTCCAACTCCACTGCTCCCTACATCTCCAACCTCCTCTCCCTACATACTCCCTCCAGCCCTCTCCAACTCCACTGCTCCCTACATCTCCAGCCTCCTCTCCCTACATACTCCCTCCAGCCCTCTCCAACTCCACTGCACCCTACATCTCCAGCCTCATCTCCCTACATACTCCCTCCAGCCCTCTCCATCTCCACTGCACCCTACATCTCCAGCCTCATCTCCCTACATACTCCCTCCAGCCCTCTCCAACTCCACTGCTCCCTACATCTCCAGCCTCATCTCCCTACATACTCCCTCCAGCCCTCTCCAACTCCACTACACGCTACATCTCCGGTCTCATCTCCCTACATACTCCCTCCAGCCCTCTCCAACTCCACTGCTCCCTACATCTCCAGCCTCATCTCCCTACATACTCCCTCCAGCCCTCTCCAACTCCACTGCACCCTACATCTCCAGCCTCATCTCCCTACATACTCCCTCCAGCCCTCTCCAACTCCACTGCTCCCTACATCTCCAACCTCCTCTCCCTACATACTCCCTCCAGTCCTCTCCAACTCCACTGCTCTCTACATCTCCAGCCTCATCTCCCTACATACTCCCTCCAGCCCTCTCCAACTCCACTGCACCCTACATCTCCAACCTCATCTCCCTACATACTCCCTCCAGCCCTCTCCAACTCCACTGCTCCCTACATCTCCAGCCTCATCTCCCTACATACTCCCTCCAGCCCTCTCCAACTCCACTGCTCCCTACATCTCCAGCCTCCTCTCCCTACATACTCCCTCCAGCCCTCTCCAACTCCACTGCTCTCTACATCTCCAACCTCCTCTCCCTACATACTCCCTCCAGCCCTCTCCAACTCTACTGCTCCCTACATCTCCAACCTCATCTCCCTACATACTCCCTCCAGCCCTCTCTAACTCCACTGCACCCTACATCTCCAACCTTCTCTCCCTACATACTCCCTCCAGCCCTCTCCAACTCCACTGCTCCCTACATCTCCAGCCTCATCTCCCTACATACTCCCTCCAGCCCTCTCCAACTCCACTGCTCTCTACATCTCCAACCTCCTCTCCCTACATACTCCCTCCAGCCCTCTCCAACTCCACTGCTCCCTACATCTCCAGCCTCATCTCCCTACATACTCCCTCCAGCCCTCTCCAACTCCACTGCTCCCTACATCTCCAGCCTCATCTCCCTACATACTCCCTCCAGCCCTCTCCAGCTCTACTGCTCCCTACATCTCCAGCCTCATCTCCCTACATACTCCCTCCAGCCCTCTCCAACTCCACTGCACCCTACATCTCCAGCCTCAACTTCCAACATACTCCCTCCAGCCCTCTCCATCTCCACTGCTCCCTACATCTCCAGCCTCATCTCCCTACATACTCCCTCCAGCCCTCTCCAACTCCACTGCTCTCTACATCTCCAGCCTCATCTCCCTACATACTCCCTCCAGCCCTCTCCAACTCCACTGCTCTCTACATCTCCAGCCTCATCTTCCTACATACTCCCTCCAGCCCTCTCCAACTCCACTGCACCCTACATCTCCAACCTCCTCTCCATACATACTCCCTCCAGCCCTCTCCAACTCCACTGCTCCCTACATCTCCAACCTCATCTCCCTACATACTCCCTCCAGCCCTCTTCAACTCCACTGCACCCTACATCTCCAACCTCCTCTCCCTACATACTCCCTCCAGCCCTCTCCAACTCCACTGCTCCCTACATCTCCAACCTCATCTCCCTACATACTCCCTCCAGCCCTCTCCAACTCCACTGCTCCCTACATCTCCAACCTCCTCTCCCTACATACTCCCTCCAGCCCTCTCCAACTCCACTACACCCTACATCTCCAGCCTCATCTCCCTACATACTCCCTCCAGCCCTCTCCAACTCCACTGCACCCTACATCTCCAGCCTCATCTCCCTACATACTCCCTCCAGCCCTCTCCAACTCCACTGCTCCCTACATCTCCAACCTCCTCTCCCTACATACTCCCTCCAGCCCTCTCCAACTCCACTGCTCTCTACATCTCCATCCTCATCTCCCTACATACTCCCTCCAGCCCCCTCCATCTCCACTGCACCCTACATCTCCAGCCTCATCTCCCTACATACTCCCTCTCCAACTCCACTGCACCCTACATCTCCGGTCTCATCTCCCTACATACTCCCTCCAGCCCTCTCCAACTCCACTGCACCCTACATCTCCAGCCTCATCTCCCTACATACTCCCTCCAGCCCTCTCCAACTCCACTGCACCCTACATCTCCAGCCTCAACTTCCAACATACTCCCTCCAGCCCTCTCCAACTCCACTGCTCCCTACATCTCCAACCTCCTCTCCCTACATACTCCCTCCAGCCCTCTCCATCTCCACTGCACCCTACATCTCCAGCCTCATCTCCCTACATACTCCCTCCAGCCCTCTCCAACTCCACTGCTCTCTACATCTCCAGCCTCCTCTCCCTACATACTCCCTCCAGCCTTCTCCAACTCCACTGCACCCTACATCTCCAACCTCATCTCCCTACATACTCCCTCCAGCCCTCTCCAACTCCACTGCTCCCTACATCTCCAACCTCCTCTCCCTACATACTCCCTCCAGCCCTCTCCAACTCCACTGCACCCTACATCCCCAGCCTCATCTCCCTACATACTCCCTCCAGCCCTCTCCAACTCCACTGCTCTCTACATCTCCAACCTCATCTCCCTACATACTCCCTCCAGCCCTCTCTAACTCCACTGCCCCCTACATCTCCAGCCTCCTCTCCCTACATACTCCCTCCAGCCCTCTCCAACTCCACTGCACCCTACATCTCCAACCTCCTCTCCCTACATACTCCCTCCAGCCCTCTCCAACTCCACTGCACCCTACATCTCCATCCTCATCTCCCTACATACTCCCTCCAGCCCTCTCCAACTCCACTGCTCCCTACATCTCCAGCCTCATCTCCCTACATACTCCCTCCAGTCCTCTCCAACTCCACTGCACCCTACATCTCCAGCCTCATCTCCCTACATACTCCCTCCAGTCCTCTCCAACTCCACTGCACCCTACATCTCCAGCCTCATCTTCCTACATACTCCTTCCAGCCCTCTCCAACTCCACTGCTCCCTACATCTCCAGCCTCATCTCCCTACATACTCCCTCCAGCCTTCTCTAACTCCACTGCACCCTACATCTCCAACCTCCTCTCCCTACATACTCCCTCCAGCCCTCTCCAACTCCACTGCACCCTACATCTCCAGCCTCATCTCCCTACATACTCCCTCCAGCCCTCTCCAACTCCACTGCACCCTACATCTCCAGCCTCATCTCCCTACATACTCCCTCCAGCCCTCTCCAACTCCACTGCACCCTACATCTCCAACCTCCTCTCCCTACATACTCCCTCCAGCCCTCTCCAACTCCACTGCTCCCTACATCTCCAGCCTCATCTCCCTACATACTCCCTCCAGCCTTCTCTAACTCCACTGCACCCTACATCTCCAACCTCCTCTCCCTACATACTCCCTCCAGCCCTCTCCATCTCCACTGCTCCCTACATCTCCAGCCTCCTCTCCCTACATACTCCCTCCAGCCCTCTCCAACTCCACTGCTCCCTACATCTCCAGCCTCATCTCCCTACATACTCCCTCCAGCCTTCTCCAACTCCACTGCACCCTACATCTCCAGCCTCATCTCCCTACATACTCCCTCCAGCCTTCTCTAACTCCACTACACCCTACATCTCCAGCCTCATCTCCCTACATACTCCCTCCAGCCCTCTCCAACTCCACTGCACCCTACATCTCCAACCTCCTCTCCCTACATACTCCCTCCAGCCCTCTCCAACTCCACTGCACCCTACATCTCCAGCCTCATCTCCCTACATACTCCCTCCAGCCTTCTCTAACTCCACTGCACCCTACATCTCCAGCCTCATCTCCCTACATACTCCCTCCAGCCCTCTCCAACTCCACTGCACCCTACATCTCCAGCCTCATCTCCCTACATACTCCCTCCAGCCCCCTCCAACTCCACTGCACCCTACATCTCCAACCTCATCTCCCTACATACTCCCTCCAGCCTTCTCTAACTCCACTGCACCCTACATCTCCAGCCTCATCTCCCTACATACTCCCTCCAGCCCTCTCCAACTCCACTGCCCCCTACATCTTCAGCCTCATCTCCCTACATACTCCCTCCAACCCTCTCCAACTCCACTGCCCCCTACATCTCCAGCCTCCTCTCCCTACATACTCCCTCCAGCCCTCTCCAACTCCACTGCACCCTACATCTCCAGCCTCATCTCCCTACATACTCCCTCCAGCCCTCTCTAACTCCACTGCTCCCTACATCTCCAGCTTCATCTCCCTACATACTCCCTCCAGCCCTCTCCAACTCCACTACACGCTACATCTCCGGTCTCATCTCCCTACATACTCCCTCCAGCCCTCTCCAACTCCACTGCTCCCTACATCTCCAGCCTCATCTCCCTACATACTCCCTCCAGCCCTCTCCAACTCCACTGCTCCCTACATCTCCAGCCTCATCTCCCTACATACTCCCTCCAGCCTTCTCTAACTCCACTGCTCTCTACATCTCCAGCCTCCTCTCCCTACATACTGCCTCCAGCCCTCTCCAACTCCACTGCACCCTACATCTCCAGCCTCATCTCCCTACATACTCCCTCCAGCCCTCTCCAACTCCACTGCACCCTACATCTCCAGCCTCATCTCCCTACATACTCCCTCCAGCCCTCTCCATCTCCACTGCTCCCTACATCTCCAGCCTCCTCTCCCTACATACTCCCTCCAGACCTCTCCATCTCCACTGCACCCTACATCTCCAACCTCCTCTCCCTACATACTCCCTCCAGCCCTCTCCAACTCCACTGCCCCCTACATCTCCAGCCTCATCTCCCTACATACTCCCTCCAGCCCTCTCCAACTCCACTGCTCTCTACATCTCCAGCCTCATCTCCCTACATACTCCCTCCAGCCCTCTCCAACTCTACTGCTCCCTACATCTCCAACCTCATCTCCCTACATACTCCCTCCAGCCCTCTCCAACTCTACTGCTCCCTACATCTCCAACCTCATCTCCCTACATACTCCCTCCAGTCCTCTCTAACTACACTGCACCCTACATCTCCAACCTCCTCTCCCTACATACTCCCTCCAGCCCTCTCCAACTCCACTGCTCCCTACATCTCCAGCCTCATCTCCCTACATACTCCCTCCAGCCCTCTCCAACTCCACTGCACCCTACATCTCCAGCCTCATCTCCCTACATACTCCCTCCAGCCCTCTCCAACTCCACTGCACCCTACATCTCCAGCCTCATCTCCCTACATTCTCCCTCCAGCCCTCTCCAACTCCACTGCTCCCTACATCTCCAACCTCCTCTCCCTACATACTCCCTCCAGCCCTCTCCAACTCCACTGCACCCTACATCTCCAACCTCCTCTCCCTACATACTCCCTCCAGCCCTCTCCAACTCCACTGCTCCCTACATCTCCAACCTCCTCTCCCTACATACTCCCTCCAGCCTTCTCCAACTCCACTGCTCCCTACAACTCCAGCCTCATCTCCCTACATACTCCCTCCAGCCTTCTCTAACTCCACTGCACCCTACATCTCCAGCCTCATCTCCCTACATACTCCCTCCAGCCTTCTCCAACTCCACTGCACCCTACATCTCCAGCCTCATCTCCCTCCAGCCCTCTCCAACTCCACTGCTCCCTACATCTCCAGCCTCATCTCCCTACATACTCCCTCCAGCCTTCTCTAACTCCACTGCACCCTACATCTCCAGCCTCCTCTCCCTACATACTCCCTCCAGCCCTCTCCAACTCCACTGCACCCTACATCTCCAGCCTCATCTCCCTACATACTCCCTCCAGCCCTCTCCAACTCCACTGCTCCCTACATCTCCAACCTCCTCTCCCTACATACTCCCTCCAGCCCTCTCCAACTCCACTGCACCCTACATCTCCAGCCTCATCTCCCTACATACTCCCTCCAGCCTTCTCCAACTCCACTGCACCCTACATCTCCAACCTCCTCTCCCTACATACTCCCTCCAGCCCTCTCCAACTCCACTGCACCCTACATCTCCAGCCTCATCTCCCTACATACTCCCTCCAGCCTTCTCTAACTCCACTGCACCCTACATCTCCAACCTCCTCTCCCTACATACTCCCTCCAGCCCTCTCCAACTCCACTGCACCCTACATCTCCAGCCTCATCTCCCTACATACTCCCTCCAGCCCTCTCCAACTCCACTGCTCCCTACATCTCCAACCTCCTCTCCCTACATACTCCCTCCAGCCCTCTCCAACTCCACTGCACCCTACATCTCCAGCCTCCTCTCCCTACATACTCCCTCCAGCCCTCTCCAACTCCACTGCACCCTACATCTCCAGCCTCATCTCCCTCCAGCCCTCTCCAACTCCACTGCTCTCTACATCTCCAGCCTCATCTCCCTACATACTCCCTCCAGCCCTCTCCAACTCCACTGCACCCTACATCTCCAGCCTCATCTTCCTACATACTCCCTCCAGCCCTCTCCAACTCCACTGCACCCTACATCTCCAGCCTCATCTCCCTCCAGCCCTCTCCAACTCCACTGCTCTCTACATCTCCAGCCTCATCTCCCTACATACTCCCTCCAGCCCTCTCCAACTCCACTGCACCCTACATCTCCAGCCTCATCTTCCTACATACTCCCTCCAGCCCTCTCCAACTCCACTGCTCTCTACATCTCCAGCCTCCTCTCCCTACATACTCCCTCCAACTCTACTGCTCCCTACATCTCCAACCTCATCTCCCTACATACTCCCTCCAGCCCTCTCCAACTCCACTGCTCTCTACATCTCCAGCCTCATCTCCCTACATACTCCCTCCAGCCCTCTCCAACTCCACTGCACCCTACATCTCCAGCCTCATCTCCCTACATACTCCCTCCAGCCCTCTCCAACTCCACTGCACCCTACATATCCAGCCTCATCTCCCTACATACTCCCTACAGCCCTCTCTAACTCCACTGCTCTCTACATCTCCAGCCTCATCTCCCTACATACTCCCTCCAGCCCTCTCCAACTCCACTGCACCCTACATCTCCAGCCTCATCTCCCTACATACTCCCTCCAGCCCTCTCCAACTCCACTGCACCCTACATCTCCAACCTCCTCTCCCTACATACTCCCTCCAGCCCTCTCTAACTCCACTGCTCCCTACATCTCCAACCTCCTCTCCCTACATACTCCCTCCAACTCTACTGCTCCCTACATCTCCAACCTCATCTCCCTACATACTCCCTCCAGCCCTCTCCAACTCCACTGCTCTCTACATCTCCAGCCTCATCTCCCTACATACTCCCTCCAGCCCTCTCCAACTCCACTGCTCTCTACATCTCCAGCCTCATCTCCCTACATACTCCCTCCAGCCCTCTCCAACTCCACTGCACCCTACATCTCCAGCCTCATCTTCCTACATACTCCCTCCAGCCCTCTCCAACTCCACTGCACCCTACATCTCCAGCCTCATCTCCCTCCAGCCCTCTCCAACTCCACTGCTCTCTACATCTCCAGCCTCATCTCCCTACATACTCCCTCCAGCCCTCTCAAACTCCACTGCACCCTACATATCCAGCCTCATCTCCCTACATACTCCCTACAGCCCTCTCTAACTCCACTGCTCCCTACATCTCCAGCCTCATCTCCCTACATACTCCCTACAGCCCTCTCTAACTCCACTGCTCTCTACATCTCCAGCCTCATCTCCCTACATACTCCCTCCAGCCCTCTCCAACTCCACTGCACCCTACATCTCCAGCCTCATCTCCCTACATACTCCCTCCAGCCCTCTCCAACTCCACTGCACCCTACATCTCCAGCCTCATCTTCCTACATACTCCCTCCAGCCCTCTCCAACTCCACTGCACCCTACATCTCCAGCCTCATCTCCCTCCAGCCCTCTCCAACTCCACTGCTCTCTACATCTCCAGCCTCATCTCCCTACATACTCCCTCCAGCCCTCTCCAACTCTACTGCACCCTACATCTCCAGCCTCATCTTCCTACATACTCCCTCCAGCCCTCTCCAACTCCACTGCACCCTACATCTCCAGCCTCATCTCCCTCCAGCCCTCTCCAACTCCACTGCTCTCTACATCTCCAGCCTCATCTCCCTACATACTCCCTCCAGCCCTCTCCAACTCCACTGCACCCTACATCTCCAGCCTCATCTTCCTACATACTCCCTCCAGCCCTCTCCAACTCCACTGCACCCTACATCTCCAGCCTCATCTCCCTACATACTCCCTCCAACCTTCTCCAACTCCACTGCACCCTACATCTCCAGCCTCATCTCCCTACATACTCCCTCCAGCCTTCTCTAACTCCACTACACCCTACATCTCCAGCCTCATCTCCCTACATACTCCCTCCAGCCCTCTCCAACTCCACTGCACCCTACATCTCCAGCCTCATCTCCCTACATACTCCCTCCAGCCTTCTCTAACTCCACTGCACCCTACATCTCCAGCCTCATCTCCCTACATACTCCCTCCAGCCCTCTCCAACTCCACTGCACCCTACATCTCCAGCCTCATCTCCCTACATACTCCCTCCAGCCCTCTCCAACTCCACTGCTCCCTACATCTCCAACCTCCTCTCCCTACATACTCCCTCCAGCCCTCTCCAACTCCACTGCACCCTACATCTCCGGTCTCATCTCCCTACATACTCCCTCCAGCCTTCTCTAACTCCACTGCACCCTACATCTCCAACCTCATCTCCCTACATACTCCCTCCAGCCCTCTCCAACTCCACTGCACCCTACATCTCCAGCCTCATCTCCCTCCAGCCCTCTCCAACTCCACTGCTCTCTACATCTCCAACCTCCTCTCCCTACATACTCCCTCCAGCCCTCTCCAACTCCACTGCACCCTACATCTCCAGCCTCATCTCCCTACATACTCCTTCCAGCCCTCTCCAACTCCACTGCACCCTCCATCTCCAGCCTCATCTCCCTACATACTCCCTCCAGCCCTCTCCAACTCCACTGCACCCTCCATCTCCAGCCTCATCTCCCTACATACTCCCTCCAGCCCTCTCCAACTCCACTGCACCCTACATCTCCAACCTCCTCTCCCTACATACTCCCTCCAGCCCTCTCCAACTCCATTGCTCTCTACATCTCCAACCTCATCTCCCTACATAGTCCCTCCAACCCTCTCCAACTCCACTGCTCCCTACATCTCCATCATCTCCCTACATTCTCCCTCCAGCCCTCTCCAACTCCACTGCACCCTACATCTCCAGCCTCATCTCCCTCCAGCCCTCTCCAACTCCACTGCTCTCTACATCTCCAGCCTCATCTCCCTACATACTCCCTCCAGCCCTATCCAACTCCACTGCACCCTACATCTCCAGCCTCATCTCCCTACATACTCCCTCCAGCCCTCTCCAACTCCACTGCACCCTACATCTCCAGCCTCATCTTCCTACATACTCCCTCCAGCCCTCTCCAACTCCACTGCACCCTACATCTCCAGCCTCATCTCCCTACATACTCCCTCCAACCTTCTCCAACTCCACTGCACCCTACATCTCCAGCCTCATCTCCCTACATACTCCCTCCAGCCCTCTCCAACTCCACTGCACCCTACATCTCCAGCCTCATCTCCCTACATACTCTCTCCAGCCCTCTCCAACTCCACTGCACCCTACATCTCCAACCTCATCTCCCTACATACTCCCTCCAGCCCTCTCTAACTCCACTGCACCCTACATCTCCAACCTCCTCTCCCTACATACTCCCTCCAGCCCTCTCCAACTCCATTGCTCTCTACATCTCCAACCTCATCTCCCTACATAGTCCCTCCAACCCTCTCCCAACTCCACTGCTCCCTACATCTCTAGCCTCATCTCCCTACATACTCCGTCCAGCCCTCTCCAACTCCACTGCTCCCTACATCTCCAACCTCCTCTCCCTACATACTCCCTCCAGCCCAATCCAACTCCACTGCACCCTACATCCCCAGCCTCATCTCCCTACATACTCCCTCAAGCCCTCTCCAACTCCACTGCACCCTACATCTCCAGCCTCATCTCCCTACATACTCCCTCCAGCCCTCTCCAACTCCACTGCACCCTACATCTCCAGCCTCATCTCCCTACATACTCCCTCCAGCCCTCTCCAACTCCACTGCTCTCTACATCTCCAACCTCATCTCCCTACATACTACCTCCAGCCCTCTCCAACTCCACTGCACCCTACATCTCCAGCCTCATCTCCCTACATACTCCCTCCAGCCTTCTCCAACTCCACTGCACCCTACATCTCCAGCCTCATCTCCCTACATACTCCCTCCAGCCCTCTCCAACTCCACTACACGCTACATCTCCGGTCTCATCTCCCTACATACTCCCTCCAGCCCTCTCCAACTCCACTACACGCTACATCTCCGGTCTCATCTCCCTACATACTCCCTCCAGCCCTCTCCAACTCCACTGCTCCCTACATCTCCAGCCTCATCTCCCTACATACTCCCTCCAGTCCTCTCCAACTCCACTGCTCCCTACATCTCCAGCCTCATCTCCCTACATACTCCCTCCAGCCCTCTCCAACTCCACTGCTCCCTACATCTCCAGCCTCATCTCCCTCCAGCCCTCTCCAACTCCACTGCTCCCTACATCTCCAGCCTCATCTCCCTACATACTCCCTCCAGCCTTCTCTAACTCCACTGCACCCTACATCTCCAACCTCCTCTCCCTACATACTCCCTCCAGCCCTCTCCAACTCCACTGCACCCTACATCTCCAGCCTCATCTCCCTACATACTCCCTCCAGCCCTCTCCAACTCCACTGCACCCTACATCTCCAACCTCCTCTCCCTACATACTCCCTCCAGCCCTCTCCAACTCCACTGCTCCCTACATCTCCAGCCTCATCTCCCTACATACTCCCTCCAGCCTTCTCTAACTCCACTGCACCCTACATCTCCAGCCTCATCTCCCTACATACTCCCTCCTGCCCTCTCCAACTCCACTGCACCCTACATCTCCAGCCTCATCTCCCTACATACTCCCTCCAGCCCTCTCCAACTCCACTGCTCCCTACATCTCCAACCTCCTCTCCCTACATACTCCCTCCAGCCCTCTCCAACTCCACTGCACCCTACATCTCCTGCCTCATCTCCCTACATACTCCCTCCAGCCTTCTCCAACTCCACTGCACCCTACATCTCCAGCCTCATCTCCCTACATACTCCCTCCAGCCTTCTCTAACTCCACTGCCCCCTACATCTCCAGCCTCATCTCCCTACATACTCCCTCCAGCCCTCTCCAACTCCACTGCTCCCTACATCTCCAACCTCCTCTCCCTACATACTCCCTCCAGCCCTCTCCAACTCCACTGCACCCTACATCTCCAGCCTCATCTCCCTACATACTCCCTCCAGCCCTCTCCAACTCCACTGCTCCCTACATCTCCAACCTCCTCTCCCTACATACTCCCTCCAGCCCTCTCCAACTCCACTGCACCCTACATCTCCAGCCTCATCTCCCTACATACTCCCTCCAGCCTTCTCCAACTCCACTGCACCCTACATCTCCAACCTCCTCTCCCTACATACTCCCTCCAGCCCTCTCCAACTCCACTGCTCCCTACATCTCCAACCTCCTCTCCCTACATACTCCCTCCAGCACTCTCCAACTCCACTGCACCCTACATCTCCAGCCTCATCTCCCTACATACTCCCTCCAGCCTTCTCCAACTCCACTGCACCCTACATCTCCAACCTCCTCTCCCTACATACTCCCTCCAGCCCTCTCCAACTCCACTGCACCCTACATCTCCAGCCTCATCTCCCTACATACTCCCTCCAGCCTTCTCTAACTCCACTGCACCCTACATCTCCAACCTCCTCTCCCTACATACTCCCTCCAGCCCTCTCCAACTCCACTGCACCCTACATCTCCAGCCTCATCTCCCTACATACTCCCTCCAGCCCTCTCCAACTCCACTGCACCCTACATCTCCAGCCTCCTCTCCCTACATACTCCCTCCAGCCCTCTCCAACTCCACTGCACCCTACATCTCCAACCTCATCTCCCTACATACTCCCTCCAGCCCTCTCCAACTCCACTGCACCCTACATCTCCAGCCTCATCTCCCTACATACTCCCTCCAGCCCTCTCCAACTCCACTGCTCTCTACATCTCCAACCTCATCTCCCTACATACTCCCTCCAGCCCTCTCCAACTCCACTGCACCCTACATCTCCAGCCTCATCTCCCTCCAGCCCTCTCCAACTCCACTGCTCTCTACATCTCCAGCCTCATCTCCCTACATACTCCCTCCAGCCCTCTCCAACTCCACTGCACCCTACATCTCCAGCCTCATCTTCCTACATACTCCCTCCAGCCCTCTCCAACTCCACTGCACCCTACATCTCCAGCCTCATCTCCCTCCAGCCCTCTCCAACTCCACTGCTCTCTACATCTCCAGCCTCATCTCCCTACATACTCCCTCCAGCCCTCTCCAACTCCACTGCACCCTACATCTCCAGCCTCATCTTCCTACATACTCCCTCCAGCCCTCTCCAACTCCACTGCTCTCTACATCTCCAGCCTCCTCTCCCAACATACTCCCTCCAACTCTACTGCTCCCTACATCTCCAACCTCATCTCCCTACATACTCCCTCCAGCCCTCTCCAACTCCACTGCTCTCTACATCTCCAGCCTCATCTCCCTACATACTCCCTCCAGCCCTCTCCAACTCCACTGCACCCTACATCTCCAGCCTCATCTCCCTACATACTCCCTCCAGCCCTCTCCAACTCCACTGCACCCTACATCTCCAACCTCCTCTCCCTACATACTCCCTCCAGCCCTCTCTAACTCCACTGCTCCCTACATCTCCAACCTCCTCTCCCTACATACTCCCTCCAACTCTACTGCTCCCTACATCTCCAACCTCATCTCCCTACATACTCCCTCCAGCCCTCTCCAACTCCACTGCTCCCTACATCTCCAGCCTCATCTCCCTACATACTCCCTCCAGCCCTCTCCAACTCCACTGCTCTCTACATCTCCAGCCTCATCTCCCTACATACTCCCTCCAGCCCTCTCCAACTCCACTGCACCCTACATCTCCAGCCTCATCTTCCTACATACTCCCTCCAGCCCTCTCCAACTCCACTGCACCCTACATCTCCAGCCTCATCTCCCTCCAGCCCTCTCCAACTCCACTGCTCTCTACATCTCCAGCCTCATCTCCCTACATACTCCCTCCAGCCCTCTCCAACTCTACTGCACCCTACATCTCCAGCCTCATCTTCCTACATACTCCCTCCAGCTCTCTCCAACTCCACTGCACCCTACATCTCCAGCCTCATCTCCCTCCAGCCCTCTCCAACTCCACTGCTCTCTACATCTCCAGCCTCATCTCCCTACATACTCCCTCCAGCCCTCTCCAACTCCACTGCACCCTACATCTCCAGCCTCATCTCCCTACATACTCCCTCCAGCCCTCTCCAACTCCACTGCACCCTACATCTCCAGCCTCATCTTCCTACATACTCCCTCCAGCCCTCTCCAACTCCACTGCACCCTACATCTCCAGCCTCATCTCCCTACATACTCCCTCCAACCTTCTCCAACTCCACTGCACCCTACATCTCCAGCCTCATCTCCCTACATACTCCCTCCAGCCCTCTCTAACTCCACTGCTCTCTACATCTCCAGCCTCATCTCCCTACATACTCCCTCCAGCCCTCTCCAACTCTACTGCACCCTACATCTCCAGCCTCATCTCCCTACATACTCCCTCCAGCCCTCTCCAACTCCACTGCACCCTACATCTCCAGCCTCATCTCCCTACATACTCCCTCCAGCCTTCTCTAACTCCACTGCACCCTACATCTCCAGCCTCATCTCCCTACATACTCCCTCCAGCCCTCTCCAACTCCACTGCACCCTACATCTCCAGCCTCATCTCCCTACATACTCCCTCCAGCCCTCTCCAACTCCACTGCTCCCTACATCTCCAGCCTCATCTTCCTACATACTCCCTCCAGCCCTCTCCAACTCCACTGCACCCTACATCTCCAGCCTCATCTCCCTACATACTCCCTCCAGCCCTCTCCAACTCCACTGCTCCCTACATCTCCAACCTCCTCTCCCTACATACTCCCTCCAGCCCTCTCCAACTCCACTGCTCTCTACATCTCCAGCCTCATCTCCCTACATACTCCCTCCAGCCCTCTCCAACTCCACTGCACCCTACATCTCCAGCCTCATCTCCCTACATACTCCCTCCAGCCCTCTACAACTCCACTGCTCTCTACATCTCCAACCTCCTGTCCCTACATACTCCCTCCAGCCCTCTCCAACTCCACTGCACCCTACATCTCCAGCCTCATCTCCCTCCAGCCCTCTCCAACTCCACTGCTCTCTACATCTCCAGCCTCATCTCCCTACATACTCCCTCCAGCCCTCTCCAACTCCACTGCACCCTACATCTCCAGCCTCATCTTCCTACATACTCCCTCCAGCCCTCTCCAACTCCACTGCACCCTACATCTCCAGCCTCATCTCCCTCCAGCCCTCTCCAACTCCACTGCTCTCTACATCTTCAGCCTTATCTCCCTACATACTCCCTCCAGCCCTCTCCAACTCCACTGCACCCTACATCTCCAGCCTCATCTTCCTACATACTCCCTCAAGCCCTCTCCAACTCCACTGCTCCCTACATCTCCAACCTCCTCTCCCTACATACTCCGTCCAGCCCTCTCCAACTCCACTGCTCCCTACATCTCCAACCTCCTCTCCCTACATACTCCCTCCAGCCCAATCCAACTCCACTGCACCCTACATCCCCAGCCTCATCTCCCTACATACTCCCTCCAGCCCTCTCCAACTCCACTGCACCCTACATCTCCAGCCTCACCTCCCTACATACTCCGTCCAGCCTTCTCCAACTCCACTGCCCCCTACATCTCCATCCTCATCTCCCTACATACTCCCTCCAGCCCTCTCCAGCTCCACTGCTCACTACATCTCCAACCTCATCTCCCTACATACTCCCTCCAGCCTTCTCCAACTCCACTGCTCTCTACATCTCCAGCCTCATCTCCCTACATCCTCCCTCCAGCCCTCTCCAACTCCACTGCACCCTACATCTCCAACCTCCTCTCCCTACATACTCCCTCCAGCCCTCTCCAACTCCACTGCACCCTATATCTCCAACCTCATCTCCCTACATACTCCCTCCAGCCCTCTCCAACTCCACTGCACCCTCCATCTCCAGCCTCATCTCCCTACATACTCCCTCCAGCCCTCTCCAACTCCACTGCTCCCTACATCTCCAGCCTCATCTCCCTACATACTCCCTCCAGCCCTCTCCAACTCCACTGCTCTCTACATCTCCAGCCTCCTCTCCCTACATACTCCCTCCAGCCCTCTCCAACTCCACTGCTCCCTACATCTCCAGCCTCCTCTCCCTACATACTCCCTCCAGCCTTCTCCAACTCCACTGCTCCCTACATCTCCAGCCTCCTCTCCCTACATACTCCCTCCAGCCCTCTCTAACTCCACTGCACCCTACATCTCCAACCTCCTCTCCCTACATACTCCCTCCAGCCCTCTCCAACTCCACTGCTCACTATATCTCCAGCCTCATCTCCCTACATACTCCCTCCAGCCCTCTCCAACTCCACTGCTCACTACATCTCCAGCCTCATCTCCCTACATACTCCCTCCAGCCCTCTCCAACTCCACTGCCCCCTACATCTCCAGCCTCCTCTCCCTACATACTCCCTCCTGCCCTCTCTAACTCCACTGCACCCTACATCTCCAACCTCCTCTCCCTACATACTCCCTCCAGCCCTCTCCAACTCCACTGCTCCCTACATCTCCAACCTCCTCTCCCTACATACTCCCTCCAACTCTACTGCTCCCTACATCTCCAACCTCATCTCCCTACATACTCCCTCCAGCCCTCTCCAACTCCACTGCTCACTACATCTCCAGCCTCATCTCCCTACATACTCCCTCCAGCCCTCTCCAACTCCACTGCACCCTACATCTCCAGCCTCATCTCCCTACATACTCCCTCCAGCCCTCTCCAACTCCACTGCACCCTACATCTCCAACCTCCTCTCCCTACATAATCCCTCCAGCCCTCTCTAACTCCACTGCTCCCTACATCTCCAACCTCCTCTCCCTACATACTCCCTCCAACTCTACTGCTCCCTACATCTCCAACCTCATCTCCCTACATACTCCCTCCAGCCCTCTCCAACTCCACTGCTCCCTACATCTCCAGCCTCATCTCCCTACATACTCCCTCCAGCCCTCTCCAACTCCACTGCTCTCTACATCTCCAGCCTCATCTCCCTACATACTCCCTCCAGCCCTCTCCAACTCCACTGCACCCTACATCTTCAGCCTCATCTCCCTACATACTCCCTCCAGCCCTCTCCAACTCCACTGCTCTCTACATCTCCAGCCTCATCTCCCTACATACTCCCTCCAGCCCTCTCCAACTCCACTGCTCCCTACATCTCCAACCTCCTCTCCCTACATACTCCCTCCAGCCCTCTCCAACTCCACTGCTCTCTACATCTCCAGCCTCATCTCCCTACATACTCCCTCCAGCCCTCTCCAACTCCACTGCACCCTACATCTCCAGCCTCATCTCCCTACATACTCCCTCCAGCCCTCTCCAACTCCACTGCTCTCTACATCTCCAACCTCCTCTCCCTACATACTCCCTCCAGCCCTCTCCAACTCCACTGCACCCTACATCTCCAGCCTCATCTCCCTCCAGCCCTCTCCAACTCCACTGCACCCTACATCTCCAGCCTCATCTCCCTCCAGCCCTCTCCAACTCCACTGCTCTCTACATCTCCAGCCTCATCTCCCTACATACTCCCTCCAGCCCTCTCCAACTCCACTGCACCCTACATCTCCAGCCTCATCTTCCTACATACTCCCTCCAGCCCTCTCCAACTCCACTGCTCTCTACATCTCCAGCCTCCTCTCCCTACATACTCCCTCCAACTCTACTGCTCCCTACATCTCCAACCTCATCTCCCTACATACTCCCTCCAGCCCTCTCCAACTCCACTGCTCTCTACATCTCCAGCCTCATCTCCCTACATACTCCCTCCAGCCCTCTCCAACTCCACTGCACCCTACATCTCCAGCCTCATCTCCCTACATACTCCCTCCAGCCTTCTCTAACTCCACTGCACCCTACATCTCCAGCCTCATCTCCCTACATACTCCCTCCAGCCCTCCAACTCCACTGCACCCTACATCTCCAGCCTCATCTCCCTACATACTCCCTACAGCCCTCTCTAACTCCACTGCTCTCTACATCTCCAGCCTCATTTCCCTACATACTCCCTCCAGCCCTCTCCAACTCCACTGCACCCTACATCTCCAGCCTCATCTCCCTACATACTCCCTCCAGCCCTCTCCAACTCCACTGCACCCTACATCTCCAGCCTCATCTCCCTACATACTCCCTCCAGCCCTCTCCAACTCCACTGCACCCTACATCTCCAGCCTCATCTTCCTACATACTCCCTCCAGCCCTCTCCAACTCCACTGCACCCTACATCTCCAGCCTCATCTCCCTCCAGCCCTCTCCAACTCCACTGCTCTCTACATCTCCAGCCTCATCTCCCTACATACTCCCTCCAGCCCTCTCCAACTCCACTGCACCCTACATCTCCAGCCTCATCTTCCTACATACTCCCTCCAGCCCTCTCCAACTCCACTGCACCCTACATCTCCAGCCTCATCTCCCTACATACTCCCTCCAACCTTCTCCAACTCCACTGCACCCTACATCCCCAGCCTCATCTCCCTACATACTCCCTCCAGCCCTCTCCAACTCCACTGCACCCTACATCTCCAGCCTCACCTCCCTACATACTCCGTCCAGCCTTCTCCAACTCCACTGCCCCCTACATCTCCATCCTCATCTCCCTACATACTCCCTCCAGCCCTCTCCAGCTCCACTGCTCACTACATCTCCAACCTCATCTCCCTACATACTCCCTCCAGCCTTCTCCAACTCCACTGCTCTCTACATCTCCAGCCTCATCTCCCTACATCCTCCCTCCAGCCCTCTCCAACTCCACTGCACCCTACATCTCCAACCTCCTCTCCCTACATACTCCCTCCAGCCCTCTCCAACTCCACTGCACCCTATATCTCCAACCTCATCTCCCTACATACTCCCTCCAGCCCTCTCCAACTCCACTGCACCCTCCATCTCCAGCCTCATCTCCCTACATACTCCCTCCAGCCCTCTCCAACTCCACTGCTCCCTACATCTCCAGCCTCATCTCCCTACATACTCCCTCCAGCCCTCTCCAACTCCACTGCTCTCTACATCTCCAGCCTCCTCTCCCTACATACTCCCTCCAGCCTTCTCCAACTCCACTGCTCCCTACATCTCCAGCCTCCTCTCCCTACATACTCCCTCCAGCCCTCTCTAACTCCACTGCACCCTACATCTCCAACCTCCTCTCCCTACATACTCCCTCCAGCCCTCTCCAACTCCACTGCTCACTACATCTCCAGCCTCATCTCCCTACATACTCCCTCCAGCCCTCTCCAACTCCACTGCTCACTACATCTCCAGCCTCATCTCCCTACATACTCCCTCCAGCCCTCTCCAACTCCACTGCCCCCTACATCTCCAGCCTCCTCTCCCTACATACTCCCTCCTGCCCTCTCTAACTCCACTGCACCCTACATCTCCAACCTCCTCTCCCTACATACTCCCTCCAGCCCTCTCCAACTCCACTGCTCCCTACATCTCCAACCTCCTCTCCCTACATACTCCCTCCAACTCTACTGCTCCCTACATCTCCAACCTCATCTCCCTACATACTCCCTCCAGCCCTCTCCAACTCCACTGCTCACTACATCTCCAGCCTCATCTCCCTACATACTCCCTCCAGCCCTCTCCAACTCCACTGCACCCTACATCTCCAGCCTCATCTCCCTACATACTCCCTCCAGCCCTCTCCAACTCCACTGCACCCTACATCTCCAACCTCCTCTCCCTACATAATCCCTCCAGCCCTCTCTAACTCCACTGCTCCCTACATCTCCAACCTCCTCTCCCTACATACTCCCTCCAACTCTACTGCTCCCTACATCTCCAACCTCATCTCCCTACATACTCCCTCCAGCCCTCTCCAACTCCACTGCTCCCTACATCTCCAGCCTCATCTCCCTACATACTCCCTCCAGCCCTCTCCAACTCCACTGCTCTCTACATCTCCAGCCTCATCTCCCTACATACTCCCTCCAGCCCTCTCCAACTCCACTGCACCCTACATCTTCAGCCTCATCTCCCTACATACTCCCTCCAGCCCTCTCCAACTCCACTGCTCTCTACATCTCCAGCCTCATCTCCCTACATACTCCCTCCAGCCCTCTCCAACTCCACTGCACCCTACATCTCCAGCCTCATCTTCCTACATACTCCCTCCAGCCCTCTCCAACTCCACTGCACCCTACATCTCCAGCCTCATCTCCCTCCAGCCCTCTCCAACTCCACTGCTCTCTACATCTCCAGCCTCATCTCCCTACATACTCCCTCCAGCCCTCTCCAACTCTACTGCACCCTACATCTCCAGCCTCATCTTCCTACATACTCCCTCCAGCCCTCTCCAACTCCACTGCACCCTACATCTCCAGCCTCATCTCCCTCCAGCCCTCTCCAACTCCACTGCTCTCTACATCTCCAGCCTCATCTCCCTACATACTCCCTCCAGCCCTCTCCAACTCCACTGCACCCTACATCTCCAGCCTCATCTTCCTACATACTCCCTCCAGCCCTCTCCAACTCCACTGCACCCTACATCTCCAGCCTCATCTCCCTACATACTCCCTCCAACCTTCTCCAACTCCACTGCACCCTACATCTCCAGCCTCATCTCCCTACATACTCCCTCCAGCCCTCTCCAACTCCACTGCACCCTACATCTCCAGCCTCATCTCCCTACATACTCCCTCCAGCCCTCTCCAACTCCACTGCTCCCTACATCTCCAACCTCCTCTCCCTACATACTCCCTCCAGCCCTCTCCAACTCCACTGCTCTCTACATCTCCAGCCTCATCTCCCTACATACTCCCTCCAGCCCTCTCCAACTCCACTGCACCCTACATCTCCAGCCTCATCTCCCTACATACTCCCTCCAGCCCTCTCCAACTCCACTGCTCTCTACATCTCCAACCTCCTCTCCCTACATACTCCCTCCAGCCCTCTCCAACTCCACTGCACCCTACATCTCCAGCCTCATCTCCCTCCAGCCCTCTCCAACTCCACTGCTCTCTACATCTCCAGCCTCATCTCCCTACATACTCCCTCCAGCCCTCTCCAACTCCACTGCACCCTACATCTCCAGCCTCATCTTCCTACATACTCCCTCCAGCCCTCTCCAACTCCACTGCACCCTACATCTCCAGCCTCATCTCCCTCCAGCCCTCTCCAACTCCACTGCTCTCTACATCTCCAGCCTCATCTCCCTACATACTCCCTCCAGCCCTCTCCAACTCCACTGCACCCTACATCTCCAGCCTCATCTTCCTACATACTCCCTCCAGCCCTCTCCAACTCCACTGCTCTCTACATCTCCAGCCTCCTCTCCCTACATACTCCCTCCAACTCTACTGCTCCCTACATCTCCAACCTCATCTCCCTACATACTCCCTCCAGCCCTCTCCAACTCCACTGCTCTCTACATCTCCAGCCTCATCTCCCTACATACTCCCTCCAGCCCTCTCCAACTCCACTGCACCCTACATCTCCAGCCTCATCTCCCTACATACTCCCTCCAGCCTTCTCTAACTCCACTGCACCCTACATCTCCAGCCTCATCTCCCTACATACTCCCTCCAACTCTACTGCTCCCTACATCTCCAACCTCATCTCCCTACATACTCCCTCCAGCCCTCTCCAACTCCACTGCTCTCTACATCTCCAGCCTCATCTCCCTACATACTCCCTCCAGCCCTCTCCAACTCCACTGCACCCTACATCTCCAGCCTCATCTCCCTACATACTCCCTCCAGCCTTCTCTAACTCCACTGCACCCTACATCTCCAGCCTCATCTCCCTACATACTCCCTCCAGCCCTCCAACTCCACTGCACCCTACATCTCCAGCCTCATCTCCCTACATACTCCCTACAGCCCTCTCTAACTCCACTGCTCTCTACATCTCCAGCCTCATTTCCCTACATACTCCCTCCAGCCCTCTCCAACTCCACTGCACCCTACATCTCCAGCCTCATCTCCCTACATACTCCCTCCAGCCCTCTCCAACTCCACTGCTCTCTACATCTCCAGCCTCATCTCCCTACATACTCCCTCCAGCCCTCTCCAACTCCACTGCACCCTACATCTCCAGCCTCATCTTCCTACATACTCCCTCCAGCCCTCTCCAACTCCACTGCTCTCTACATCTCCAGCCTCCTCTCCCTACATACTCCCTCCAACTCTACTGCTCCCTACATCTCCAACCTCATCTCCCTACATACTCCCTCCAGCCCTCTCCAACTCCACTGCTCTCTACATCTCCAGCCTCATCTCCCTACATACTCCCTCCAGCCCTCTCCAACTCCACTGCACCCTACATCTCCAGCCTCATCTCCCTACATACTCCCTCCAGCCTTCTCTAACTCCACTGCACCCTACATCTCCAGCCTCATCTCCCTACATACTCCCTCCAGCCCTCCAACTCCACTGCACCCTACATCTCCAGCCTCATCTCCCTACATACTCCCTACAGCCCTCTCTAACTCCACTGCTCTCTACATCTCCAGCCTCATTTCCCTACATACTCCCTCCAGCCCTCTCCAACTCCACTGCACCCTACATCTCCAGCCTCATCTCCCTACATACTCCCTCCAGCCCTCTCCAACTCCACTGCACCCTACATCTCCAGCCTCATCTCCCTACATACTCCCTCCAGCCCTCTCCAACTCCACTGCACCCTACATCTCCAGCCTCATCTTCCTACATACTCCCTCCAGCCCTCTCCAACTCCACTGCACCCTACATCTCCAGCCTCATCTCCCTACATACTCCCTCCAACCTTCTCCAACTCCACTGCACCCTACATCTCCAGCCTCATCTCCCTACATACTCCCTCCAGCCTTCTCTAACTCCACTACACCCTACATCTCCAGCCTCATCTCCCTACATACTCCCTCCAGCCCTCTCCAACTCCACTGCACCCTACATCTCCAGCCTCATCTCCCTACATACTCCCTCCAGCCCTCTCCAACTCCACTGCACCCTACATCTCCAGCCTCATCTCCCTACATACTCCCTCCAGCCTTCTCTAACTCCACTACACCCTACATCTCCAGCCTCATCTCCCTACATACTCCCTCCAGCCTTCTCTAACTCCACTGCACCCTACATCTCCAGCCTCATCTCCCTACATACTCCCTCCAGCCTTCTCTAACTCCACTACACCCTACATCTCCAGCCTCATCTCCCTACATACTCCCTCCAGCCCTCTCCAACTCCACTGCACCCTACATCTCCAGCCTCATCTCCCTACATACTCCCTCCAGCCCTCTCCAACTCCACTGCACCCTACATCTCCAGCCTCATCTCCCTACATACTCCCTCCAGCCTTCTCTAACTCCACTACACCCTACATCTCCAGCCTCATCTCCCTACATACTCCCTCCAGCCTTCTCTAACTCCACTGCACCCTACATCTCCAGCCTCATCTCCCTACATACTCCCTCCAGCCCTCTCCAACTCCACTGCTCCCTACATCTCCAACCTCCTCTCCCTACATACTCCCTCCAGCCCTCTCCAACTCCACTGCTCCCTACATCTCCAGCCTCATCTCCCTACATACTCCCTCCAGCCCTCTCCAACTCCACTGCACCCTACATCTCCGGTCTCATCTCCCTACATACTCCCTCCAGCCTTCTCTAACTCCACTGCACCCTACATCTCCAACCTCATCTCCCTACATACTCCCTCCAGCCCTCTCCAACTCCACTGCACCCTACATCTCCAGCCTCATCTCCCTCCAGCCCTCTCCAACTCCACTGCTCTCTACATCTCCAACCTCCTCTCCCTACATACTCCCTCCAGCCCTCTCCAACTCCACTGCACCCTACATCTCCAGCCTCATCTCCCTACATACTCCTTCCAGCCCTCTCCAACTCCACTGCACCCTCCATCTCCAGCCTCATCTCCCTACATAGTCCCTCCAACCCTCTCCAACTCCACTGCTCCCTACATCTCCATCATCTCCCTACATTCTCCCTCCAGCCCTCTCCAACTCCACTGCTCCCTACATCTCCAGCCTCATCTCCCTGCATACTCCCTCTCCAACTCCACTGCACCCTACATCTCCAACCTCATCTCCCTACATACTCCCTCCAGCCCTCTCTAACTCCACTGCACCCTACATCTCCAACCTCCTCTCCCTACATACTCCCTCCAGCCCTCTCCAACTCCATTGCTCTCTACATCTCCAACCTCATCTCCCTACATAGTCCCTCCAACCCTCTCCCAACTCCACTGCTCCCTACATCTCCATCATCTCCCTACATTCTCCCTCCAGCCCTCTCCAACTCCACTGCGCCCTACATCTCCAGCCTCATCTCCCTACATACTCCATCCAGCCCTCTCCAACTCCACTGCTCCCTACATCTCCAACCTCCTCTCCCTACATACTCCCTCCAGCCCTCTCCAACTCCACTGCACCCTACATCTCCAGCCTCATCTCCCTACATACTCCCTCCAACCTTCTCCAACTCCACTGCACCCTACATCTCCAGCCTCATCTCCCTACATACTCCCTCCAGCCCTCTCCAACTCCACTGCACCCTACATCTCCAGCCTCATCTCCCTACATACTCCCTCCAGCCCTCTCCAACTCCACTGCTCCCTACATCTCCAACCTCCTCTCCCTACATACTCCCTCCAGCCCTCTCCAACTCCACTGCTCTCTACATCTCCAGCCTCATCTCCCTACATACTCCCTCCAGCCCTCTCCAACTCCACTGCACCCTACATCTCCAGCCTCATCTCCCTACATACTCCCTCCAGCCCTCTCCAACTCCACTGCTCTCTACATCTCCAACCTCCTCTCCCTACATACTCCCTCCAGCCCTCTCCAACTCCACTGCACCCTACATCTCCAGCCTCATCTCCCTCCAGCCCTCTCCAACTCCACTGCTCTCTACATCTCCAGCCTCATCTCCCTACATACTCCCTCCAGCCCTCTCCAACTCCACTGCACCCTACATCTCCAGCCTCATCTTCCTACATACTCCCTCCAGCCCTCTCCAACTCCACTGCACCCTACATCTCCAGCCTCATCTCCCTACATACTCCCTCCAACCTTCTCCAACTCCACTGCACCCTACATCCCCAGCCTCATCTCCCTACATACTCCCTCCAGCCCTCTCCAACTCCACTGCACCCTACATCTCCAGCCTCACCTCCCTACATACTCCGTCCAGCCTTCTCCAACTCCACTGCCCCCTACATCTCCATCCTCATCTCCCTACATACTCCCTCCAGCCCTCTCCAGCTCCACTGCTCACTACATCTCCAACCTCATCTCCCTACATACTCCCTCCAGCCTTCTCCAACTCCACTGCTCTCTACATCTCCAGCCTCATCTCCCTACATCCTCCCTCCAGCCCTCTCCAACTCCACTGCACCCTACATCTCCAACCTCCTCTCCCTACATACTCCCTCCAGCCCTCTCCAACTCCACTGCACCCTATATCTCCAACCTCATCTCCCTACATACTCCCTCCAGCCCTCTCCAACTCCACTGCACCCTCCATCTCCAGCCTCATCTCCCTACATACTCCCTCCAGCCCTCTCCAACTCCACTGCTCCCTACATCTCCAGCCTCATCTCCCTACATACTCCCTCCAGCCCTCTCCAACTCCACTGCTCTCTACATCTCCAGCCTCCTCTCCCTACATACTCCCTCCAGCCTTCTCCAACTCCACTGCTCCCTACATCTCCAGCCTCCTCTCCCTACATACTCCCTCCAGCCCTCTCTAACTCCACTGCACCCTACATCTCCAACCTCCTCTCCCTACATACTCCCTCCAGCCCTCTCCAACTCCACTGCTCACTACATCTCCAGCCTCATCTCCCTACATACTCCCTCCAGCCCTCTCCAACTCCACTGCTCACTACATCTCCAGCCTCATCTCCCTACATACTCCCTCCAGCCCTCTCCAACTCCACTGCCCCCTACATCTCCAGCCTCCTCTCCCTACATACTCCCTCCTGCCCTCTCTAACTCCACTGCACCCTACATCTCCAACCTCCTCTCCCTACATACTCCCTCCAGCCCTCTCCAACTCCACTGCTCCCTACATCTCCAACCTCCTCTCCCTACATACTCCCTCCAACTCTACTGCTCCCTACATCTCCAACCTCATCTCCCTACATACTCCCTCCAGCCCTCTCCAACTCCACTGCTCACTACATCTCCAGCCTCATCTCCCTACATACTCCCTCCAGCCCTCTCCAACTCCACTGCACCCTACATCTCCAGCCTCATCTCCCTACATACTCCCTCCAGCCCTCTCCAACTCCACTGCACCCTACATCTCCAACCTCCTCTCCCTACATAATCCCTCCAGCCCTCTCTAACTCCACTGCTCCCTACATCTCCAACCTCCTCTCCCTACATACTCCCTCCAACTCTACTGCTCCCTACATCTCCAACCTCATCTCCCTACATACTCCCTCCAGCCCTCTCCAACTCCACTGCTCCCTACATCTCCAGCCTCATCTCCCTACATACTCCCTCCAGCCCTCTCCAACTCCACTGCTCTCTACATCTCCAGCCTCATCTCCCTACATACTCCCTCCAGCCCTCTCCAACTCCACTGCACCCTACATCTTCAGCCTCATCTCCCTACATACTCCCTCCAGCCCTCTCCAACTCCACTGCTCTCTACATCTCCAGCCTCATCTCCCTACATACTCCCTCCAGCCCTCTCCAACTCCACTGCACCCTACATCTCCAGCCTCATCTTCCTACATACTCCCTCCAGCCCTCTCCAACTCCACTGCACCCTACATCTCCAGCCTCATCTCCCTCCAGCCCTCTCCAACTCCACTGCTCTCTACATCTCCAGCCTCATCTCCCTACATACTCCCTCCAGCCCTCTCCAACTCTACTGCACCCTACATCTCCAGCCTCATCTTCCTACATACTCCCTCCAGCCCTCTCCAACTCCACTGCACCCTACATCTCCAGCCTCATCTCCCTCCAGCCCTCTCCAACTCCACTGCTCTCTACATCTCCAGCCTCATCTCCCTACATACTCCCTCCAGCCCTCTCCAACTCCACTGCACCCTACATCTCCAGCCTCATCTTCCTACATACTCCCTCCAGCCCTCTCCAACTCCACTGCACCCTACATCTCCAGCCTCATCTCCCTACATACTCCCTCCAACCTTCTCCAACTCCACTGCACCCTACATCTCCAGCCTCATCTCCCTACATACTCCCTCCAGCCCTCTCCAACTCCACTGCACCCTACATCTCCAGCCTCATCTCCCTACATACTCCCTCCAGCCCTCTCCAACTCCACTGCTCCCTACATCTCCAACCTCCTCTCCCTACATACTCCCTCCAGCCCTCTCCAACTCCACTGCTCTCTACATCTCCAGCCTCATCTCCCTACATACTCCCTCCAGCCCTCTCCAACTCCACTGCACCCTACATCTCCAGCCTCATCTCCCTACATACTCCCTCCAGCCCTCTCCAACTCCACTGCTCTCTACATCTCCAACCTCCTCTCCCTACATACTCCCTCCAGCCCTCTCCAACTCCACTGCACCCTACATCTCCAGCCTCATCTCCCTCCAGCCCTCTCCAACTCCACTGCTCTCTACATCTCCAGCCTCATCTCCCTACATACTCCCTCCAGCCCTCTCCAACTCCACTGCACCCTACATCTCCAGCCTCATCTTCCTACATACTCCCTCCAGCCCTCTCCAACTCCACTGCACCCTACATCTCCAGCCTCATCTCCCTCCAGCCCTCTCCAACTCCACTGCTCTCTACATCTCCAGCCTCATCTCCCTACATACTCCCTCCAGCCCTCTCCAACTCCACTGCACCCTACATCTCCAGCCTCATCTTCCTACATACTCCCTCCAGCCCTCTCCAACTCCACTGCTCTCTACATCTCCAGCCTCCTCTCCCTACATACTCCCTCCAACTCTACTGCTCCCTACATCTCCAACCTCATCTCCCTACATACTCCCTCCAGCCCTCTCCAACTCCACTGCTCTCTACATCTCCAGCCTCATCTCCCTACATACTCCCTCCAGCCCTCTCCAACTCCACTGCACCCTACATCTCCAGCCTCATCTCCCTACATACTCCCTCCAGCCTTCTCTAACTCCACTGCACCCTACATCTCCAGCCTCATCTCCCTACATACTCCCTCCAACTCTACTGCTCCCTACATCTCCAACCTCATCTCCCTACATACTCCCTCCAGCCCTCTCCAACTCCACTGCTCTCTACATCTCCAGCCTCATCTCCCTACATACTCCCTCCAGCCCTCTCCAACTCCACTGCACCCTACATCTCCAGCCTCATCTCCCTACATACTCCCTCCAGCCTTCTCTAACTCCACTGCACCCTACATCTCCAGCCTCATCTCCCTACATACTCCCTCCAGCCCTCCAACTCCACTGCACCCTACATCTCCAGCCTCATCTCCCTACATACTCCCTACAGCCCTCTCTAACTCCACTGCTCTCTACATCTCCAGCCTCATTTCCCTACATACTCCCTCCAGCCCTCTCCAACTCCACTGCACCCTACATCTCCAGCCTCATCTCCCTACATACTCCCTCCAGCCCTCTCCAACTCCACTGCTCTCTACATCTCCAGCCTCATCTCCCTACATACTCCCTCCAGCCCTCTCCAACTCCACTGCACCCTACATCTCCAGCCTCATCTTCCTACATACTCCCTCCAGCCCTCTCCAACTCCACTGCTCTCTACATCTCCAGCCTCCTCTCCCTACATACTCCCTCCAACTCTACTGCTCCCTACATCTCCAACCTCATCTCCCTACATACTCCCTCCAGCCCTCTCCAACTCCACTGCTCTCTACATCTCCAGCCTCATCTCCCTACATACTCCCTCCAGCCCTCTCCAACTCCACTGCACCCTACATCTCCAGCCTCATCTCCCTACATACTCCCTCCAGCCTTCTCTAACTCCACTGCACCCTACATCTCCAGCCTCATCTCCCTACATACTCCCTCCAGCCCTCCAACTCCACTGCACCCTACATCTCCAGCCTCATCTCCCTACATACTCCCTACAGCCCTCTCTAACTCCACTGCTCTCTACATCTCCAGCCTCATTTCCCTACATACTCCCTCCAGCCCTCTCCAACTCCACTGCACCCTACATCTCCAGCCTCATCTCCCTACATACTCCCTCCAGCCCTCTCCAACTCCACTGCACCCTACATCTCCAGCCTCATCTCCCTACATACTCCCTCCAGCCCTCTCCAACTCCACTGCACCCTACATCTCCAGCCTCATCTTCCTACATACTCCCTCCAGCCCTCTCCAACTCCACTGCACCCTACATCTCCAGCCTCATCTCCCTACATACTCCCTCCAACCTTCTCCAACTCCACTGCACCCTACATCTCCAGCCTCATCTCCCTACATACTCCCTCCAGCCTTCTCTAACTCCACTACACCCTACATCTCCAGCCTCATCTCCCTACATACTCCCTCCAGCCCTCTCCAACTCCACTGCACCCTACATCTCCAGCCTCATCTCCCTACATACTCCCTCCAGCCCTCTCCAACTCCACTGCACCCTACATCTCCAGCCTCATCTCCCTACATACTCCCTCCAGCCTTCTCTAACTCCACTACACCCTACATCTCCAGCCTCATCTCCCTACATACTCCCTCCAGCCTTCTCTAACTCCACTGCACCCTACATCTCCAGCCTCATCTCCCTACATACTCCCTCCAGCCTTCTCTAACTCCACTACACCCTACATCTCCAGCCTCATCTCCCTACATACTCCCTCCAGCCCTCTCCAACTCCACTGCACCCTACATCTCCAGCCTCATCTCCCTACATACTCCCTCCAGCCCTCTCCAACTCCACTGCACCCTACATCTCCAGCCTCATCTCCCTACATACTCCCTCCAGCCTTCTCTAACTCCACTACACCCTACATCTCCAGCCTCATCTCCCTACATACTCCCTCCAGCCTTCTCTAACTCCACTGCACCCTACATCTCCAGCCTCATCTCCCTACATACTCCCTCCAGCCCTCTCCAACTCCACTGCTCCCTACATCTCCAACCTCCTCTCCCTACATACTCCCTCCAGCCCTCTCCAACTCCACTGCTCCCTACATCTCCAGCCTCATCTCCCTACATACTCCCTCCAGCCCTCTCCAACTCCACTGCACCCTACATCTCCGGTCTCATCTCCCTACATACTCCCTCCAGCCTTCTCTAACTCCACTGCACCCTACATCTCCAACCTCATCTCCCTACATACTCCCTCCAGCCCTCTCCAACTCCACTGCACCCTACATCTCCAGCCTCATCTCCCTCCAGCCCTCTCCAACTCCACTGCTCTCTACATCTCCAACCTCCTCTCCCTACATACTCCCTCCAGCCCTCTCCAACTCCACTGCACCCTACATCTCCAGCCTCATCTCCCTACATACTCCTTCCAGCCCTCTCCAACTCCACTGCACCCTCCATCTCCAGCCTCATCTCCCTACATAGTCCCTCCAACCCTCTCCAACTCCACTGCTCCCTACATCTCCATCATCTCCCTACATTCTCCCTCCAGCCCTCTCCAACTCCACTGCTCCCTACATCTCCAGCCTCATCTCCCTGCATACTCCCTCTCCAACTCCACTGCACCCTACATCTCCAACCTCATCTCCCTACATACTCCCTCCAGCCCTCTCTAACTCCACTGCACCCTACATCTCCAACCTCCTCTCCCTACATACTCCCTCCAGCCCTCTCCAACTCCATTGCTCTCTACATCTCCAACCTCATCTCCCTACATAGTCCCTCCAACCCTCTCCCAACTCCACTGCTCCCTACATCTCCATCATCTCCCTACATTCTCCCTCCAGCCCTCTCCAACTCCACTGCGCCCTACATCTCCAGCCTCATCTCCCTACATACTCCATCCAGCCCTCTCCAACTCCACTGCTCCCTACATCTCCAACCTCCTCTCCCTACATACTCCCTCCAGCCCTCTCCAACTCCACTGCACCCTACATCTCCAGCCTCATCTCCCTACATACTCCCTCCAACCTTCTCCAACTCCACTGCACCCTACATCTCCAGCCTCATCTCCCTACATACTCCCTCCAGCCCTCTCCAACTCCACTGCACCCTACATCTCCAGCCTCATCTCCCTACATACTCCCTCCAGCCCTCTCCAACTCCACTGCTCCCTACATCTCCAACCTCCTCTCCCTACATACTCCCTCCAGCCCTCTCCAACTCCACTGCTCTCTACATCTCCAGCCTCATCTCCCTACATACTCCCTCCAGCCCTCTCCAACTCCACTGCACCCTACATCTCCAGCCTCATCTCCCTACATACTCCCTCCAGCCCTCTCCAACTCCACTGCTCTCTACATCTCCAACCTCCTCTCCCTACATACTCCCTCCAGCCCTCTCCAACTCCACTGCACCCTACATCTCCAGCCTCATCTCCCTCCAGCCCTCTCCAACTCCACTGCTCTCTACATCTCCAGCCTCATCTCCCTACATACTCCCTCCAGCCCTCTCCAACTCCACTGCACCCTACATCTCCAGCCTCATCTTCCTACATACTCCCTCCAGCCCTCTCCAACTCCACTGCTCTCTACATCTCCAGCCTCCTCTCCCTACATACTCCCTCCAACTCTACTGCTCCCTACATCTCCAACCTCATCTCCCTACATACTCCCTCCAGCCCTCTCCAACTCCACTGCTCTCTACATCTCCAGCCTCATCTCCCTACATACTCCCTCCAGCCCTCTCCAACTCCACTGCACCCTACATCTCCAGCCTCATCTCCCTACATACTCCTTCCAGCCCTCTCCAACTCCACTGCACCCTCCATCTCCAGCCTCATCTCCCTACATAGTCCCTCCAACCCTCTCCAACTCCACTGCTCCCTACATCTCCATCATCTCCCTACATTCTCCCTCCAGCCCTCTCCAACTCCACTGCTCCCTACATCTCCAGCCTCATCTCCCTGCATACTCCCTCTCCAACTCCACTGCACCCTACATCTCCAACCTCATCTCCCTACATACTCCCTCCAGCCCTCTCTAACTCCACTGCACCCTACATCTCCAACCTCCTCTCCCTACATACTCCCTCCAGCCCTCTCCAACTCCATTGCTCTCTACATCTCCAACCTCATCTCCCTACATAGTCCCTCCAACCCTCTCCCAACTCCACTGCTCCCTACATCTCCATCATCTCCCTACATTCTCCCTCCAGCCCTCTCCAACTCCACTGCGCCCTACATCTCCAGCCTCATCTCCCTACATACTCCATCCAGCCCTCTCCAACTCCACTGCTCCCTACATCTCCAACCTCCTCTCCCTACATACTCCCTCCAGCCCTCTCCAACTCCACTGCACCCTACATCTCCAGCCTCATCTCCCTACATACTCCCTCCAGCCCTCTCCAACTCCACTGCACCCTACATCTCCAGCCTCATCTCCCTACATACTCCCTCCAGCCCTCTCCAACTCCACTGCACCCTACATCTCCAGCCTCATCTCCCTACATACTCCCTCCAGCCCTCTCCAACTCCACTGCACCCTACATCTCCAGCCTCATCTCCCTCCAGCCCTCTCCAACTCCACTGCTCTCTACATCTCCAACCTCCTCTCCCTACATACTCCCTCCAGCCCTCTCCAACTCCACTGCACCCTACATCTCCAGCCTCATCTCCCTACATACTCCTTCCAGCCCTCTCCAACTCCACTGCACCCTCCATCTCCAGCCTCATCTCCCTACATAGTCCCTCCAACCCTCTCCAACTCCACTGCTCCCTACATCTCCATCATCTCCCTACATTCTCCCTCCAGCCCTCTCCAACTCCACTGCTCCCTACATCTCCAGCCTCATCTCCCTGCATACTCCCTCTCCAACTCCACTGCACCCTACATCTCCAGCCTCATCTCCCTACATACTCCCTCCAGCCCTCTCCAACTCCACTGCTCTCTACATCTCCAACCTCCTCTCCCTACATACTCCCTCCAGCCCTCTCCAACTCCACTGCACCCTACATCTCCAGCCTCATCTCCCTCCAGCCCTCTCCAACTCCATTGCTCTCTACATCTCCAACCTCATCTCCCTACATAGTCCCTCCAACCCTCTCCCAACTCCACTGCTCCCTACATCTCCATCATCTCCCTACATTCTCCCTCCAGCCCTCTCCAACTCCACTGCGCCCTACATCTCCAGCCTCATCTCCCTACATACTCCATCCAGCCCTCTCCAACTCCACTGCTCCCTACATCTCCAACCTCCTCTCCCTACATACTCCCTCCAGCCCAATCCAACTCCACTGCACCCTACATCCCCAGCCTCATCTCCCTACATACTCCCTCCAGCCCTCTCCAACTCCACTGCACCCTACATCTCCAGCCTCACCTCCCTACATACTCCGTCCAGCCTTCTCCAACTCCACTGCCCCCTACATCTCCATCCTCATCTCCCTACATACTCCCTCCAGCCCTCTCCAGCTCCACTGCTCACTACATCTCCAACCTCATCTTCCTACATACTCCCTCCAGCCCTCTCCAACTCCACTGCACCCTACATCTCCAGCCTCATCTCCCTCCAGCCCTCTCCAACTCCACTGCTCTCTACATCTCCAGCCTCATCTCCCTACATACTCCCTCCAGCCCTCTCCAACTCTACTGCACCCTACATCTCCAGCCTCATCTTCCTACATACTCCCTCCAGCCCTCTCCAACTCCACTGCACCCTACATCTCCAGCCTCATCTCCCTCCAGCCCTCTCCAACTCCACTGCTCTCTACATCTCCAGCCTCATCTCCCTACATACTCCCTCCAGCCCTATCCAACTCCACTGCACCCTACATCTCCAGCCTCATCTCCCTCCAGCCCTCTCCAACTCCACTGCTCTCTACATCTCCAACCTCCTCTCCCTACATACTCCCTCCAGCCCTCTCCAACTCCACTGCACCCTACATCTCCAGCCTCATCTCCCTACATACTCCCTCCAACCTTCTCCAACTCCACTGCACCCTACATCTCCAGCCTCATCTCCCTACATACTCCCTCCAGCCCTCTCCAACTCCACTGCTCTCTACATCTCCAGCCTCATCTCCCTACATACTCCCTCCAGCCCTCTCCAACTCCACTGCACCCTACATCTCCAGCCTCCTCTCCCTACATACTCCCTCCAGCCCTCTCCAACTCCACTGCTCTCTACATCTCCAGCCTCCTCTCCCTACATACTCCCTCCAACTCTACTGCTCCCTACATCTCCAACCTCCTCTCCCTACATACTCCCTCCAGCCCTCTCCAACTCCACTGCTCCCTACATCTCCAGCCTCATCTCCCTACATACTCCCTCCAGCCCTCTCCAACTCCACTGCACCCTACATCTCCGGTCTCATCTCCCTACATACTCCCTCCAGCCTTCTCTAACTCCACTGCACCCTACATCTCCAACCTCATCTCCCTACATACTCCCTCCAGCCCTCTCCAACTCCACTGCACCCTACATCTCCAGCCTCATCTCCCTCCAGCCCTCTCCAACTCCACTGCTCTCTACATCTCCAACCTCCTCTCCCTACATACTCCCTCCAGCCCTCTCCAACTCCACTGCACCCTACATCTCCAGCCTCATCTCCCTACATACTCCTTCCAGCCCTCTCCAACTCCACTGCACCCTCCATCTCCAGCCTCATCTCCCTACATAGTCCCTCCAACCCTCTCCAACTCCACTGCTCCCTACATCTCCATCATCTCCCTACATTCTCCCTCCAGCCCTCTCCAACTCCACTGCTCCCTACATCTCCAGCCTCATCTCCCTGCATACTCCCTCTCCAACTCCACTGCACCCTACATCTCCAACCTCATCTCCCTACATACTCCCTCCAGCCCTCTCTAACTCCACTGCACCCTACATCTCCAACCTCCTCTCCCTACATACTCCCTCCAGCCCTCTCCAACTCCATTGCTCTCTACATCTCCAACCTCATCTCCCTACATAGTCCCTCCAACCCTCTCCCAACTCCACTGCTCCCTACATCTCCATCATCTCCCTACATTCTCCCTCCAGCCCTCTCCAACTCCACTGCGCCCTACATCTCCAGCCTCATCTCCCTACATACTCCATCCAGCCCTCTCCAACTCCACTGCTCCCTACATCTCCAACCTCCTCTCCCTACATACTCCCTCCAGCCCTCTCCAACTCCACTGCACCCTACATCTCCAGCCTCATCTCCCTACATACTCCCTCCAACCTTCTCCAACTCCACTGCACCCTACATCTCCAGCCTCATCTCCCTACATACTCCCTCCAGCCCTCTCCAACTCCACTGCACCCTACATCTCCAGCCTCATCTCCCTACATACTCCCTCCAGCCCTCTCCAACTCCACTGCTCCCTACATCTCCAACCTCCTCTCCCTACATACTTCCTCCAGCCCTCTCCAACTCCACTGCTCTCTACATCTCCAGCCTCATCTCCCTACATACTCCCTCCAGCCCTCTCCAACTCCACTGCACCCTACATCTCCAGCCTCATCTCCCTACATACTCCCTCCAGCCCTCTCCAACTCCACTGCTCTCTACATCTCCAACCTCCTCTCCCTACATACTCCCTCCAGCCCTCTCCAACTCCACTGCACCCTACATCTCCAGCCTCATCTCCCTCCAGCCCTCTCCAACTCCACTGCTCTCTACATCTCCAGCCTCATCTCCCTACATACTCCCTCCAGCCCTCTCCAACTCCACTGCACCCTACATCTCCAGCCTCATCTTCCTACATACTCCCTCCAGCCCTCTCCAACTCCACTGCACCCTACATCTCCAGCCTCATCTCCCTCCAGCCCTCTCCAACTCCACTGCTCTCTACATCTCCAGCCTCATCTCCCTACATACTCCCTCCAGCCCTCTCCAACTCCACTGCACCCTACATCTCCAGCCTCATCTTCCTACATACTCCCTCCAGCCCTCTCCAACTCCACTGCTCTCTACATCTCCAGCCTCCTCTCCCTACATACTCCCTCCAACTCTACTGCTCCCTACATCTCCAACCTCATCTCCCTACATACTCCCTCCAGCCCTCTCCAACTCCACTGCTCTCTACATCTCCAGCCTCATCTCCCTACATACTCCCTCCAGCCCTCTCCAACTCCACTGCACCCTACATCTCCAGCCTCATCTCCCTACATACTCCCTCCAGCCTTCTCTAACTCCACTGCACCCTACATCTCCAGCCTCATCTCCCTACATACTCCCTCCAGCCCTCTCCAACTCCACTGCACCCTACATCTCCAGCCTCATCTCCCTACATACTCCCTCCAGCCCTCTCCAACTCCACTGCACCCTACATCTCCAGCCTCATCTCCCTACATACTCCCTCCAGCCCTCTCCAACTCCACTGCACCCTACATCTCCAGCCTCATCTCCCTCCAGCCCTCTCCAACTCCACTGCTCTCTACATCTCCAACCTCCTCTCCCTACATACTCCCTCCAGCCCTCTCCAACTCCACTGCACCCTACATCTCCAGCCTCATCTCCCTACATACTCCTTCCAGCCCTCTCCAACTCCACTGCACCCTCCATCTCCAGCCTCATCTCCCTACATAGTCCCTCCAACCCTCTCCAACTCCACTGCTCCCTACATCTCCATCATCTCCCTACATTCTCCCTCCAGCCCTCTCCAACTCCACTGCTCCCTACATCTCCAGCCTCATCTCCCTGCATACTCCCTCTCCAACTCCACTGCACCCTACATCTCCAACCTCATCTCCCTACATACTCCCTCCAACCTTCTCCAACTCCACTGCACCCTACATCTCCAGCCTCATCTCCCTACATACTCCATCCAGCCCTCTCCAACTCCACTGCTCCCTACATCTCCAACCTCCTCTCCCTACATACTCCCTCCAGCCCAATCCAACTCCACTGCACCCTACATCCCCAGCCTCATCTCCCTACATACTCCCTCCAGCCCTCTCCAACTCCACTGCACCCTACATCTCCAGCCTCACCTCCCTACATACTCCGTCCAGCCTTCTCCAACTCCACTGCCCCCTACATCTCCATCCTCATCTCCCTACATACTCCCTCCAGCCCTCTCCAGCTCCACTGCTCACTACATCTCCAACCTCATCTTCCTACATACTCCCTCCAGCCCTCTCCAACTCCACTGCACCCTACATCTCCAGCCTCATCTCCCTCCAGCCCTCTCCAACTCCACTGCTCTCTACATCTCCAGCCTCATCTCCCTACATACTCCCTCCAGCCCTCTCCAACTCTACTGCACCCTACATCTCCAGCCTCATCTTCCTACATACTCCCTCCAGCCCTCTCCAACTCCACTGCACCCTACATCTCCAGCCTCATCTCCCTCCAGCCCTCTCCAACTCCACTGCTCTCTACATCTCCAGCCTCATCTCCCTACATACTCCCTCCAGCCCTCTCCAACTCCACTGCACCCTACATCTCCAGCCTCATCTTCCTACATACTCCCTCCAGCCCTCTCCAACTCCACTGCACCCTACATCTCCAGCCTCATCTCCCTACATACTCCCTCCAACCTTCTCCAACTCCACTGCACCCTACATCTCCAGCCTCATCTCCCTACATACTCCCTCCAGCCCTCTCCAACTCCACTGCTCTCTACATCTCCAGCCTCATCTCCCTACATACTCCCTCCAGCCCTCTCCAACTCCACTGCTCCCTACATCTCCAGCCTCCTCTCCCTACATACTCCCTCCAGCCCTCTCCAACTCCACTGCTCCCTACATCTCCAGCCTCCTCTCCCTACATACTCCCTCCAGCCTTCTCCAACTCCACTGCTCCCTACATCTCCAGCCTCCTCTCCCTACATACTCCCTCCAGCCCTCTCTAACTCCACTGCACCCTACATCTCCAACCTCCTCTCCCTACATACTCCCTCCAGCCCTCTCCAACTCCACTGCTCACTACATCTCCAGCCTCATCTCCCTACATACTCCCTCCAGCCCTCTCCAACTCCACTGCTCACTACATCTCCAGCCTCATCTCCCTACATACTCCCTCCAGCCCTCTCCAACTCCACTGCCCCCTACAGCTCCAGCCTCCTCTCCCTACATACTCCCTCCAGCCCTCTCTAACTCCACTGCTCCCTACATCTCCAGCCTCCTCTCCCTACATACTCCCTCCAGCCTTCTCCAACTCCACTGCTCCCTACATCTCCAGCCTCATCTCCCTACATACTCCCTCCAGTCCTCTCCAACTCCACTGCTCTCTACATCTCCAGCCTCATCTCCCTACATACTCCCTCCAGCCTTCTCTAACTCCACTGCTCCCTACATCTTCAGCCTCCTCTCCCTACATACTCCCTCCAGCCCTCTCCAGCTCCACTGCTCCCTACTTCTCCAGCCTCATCTCCCTACATACTCCCTCCAGCCTTCTCTAACTCCACTGCACCCTACATATCCAGCCTCATCTTCCTACATACTCCCTCCAGCCCTCTCCAACTCCACTGCACCCTACATCTCCAGCCTCCTCTCCCTACATACTCCCTCCAGCCTTCTCCAACTCCACTGCACCCTACATCTCCAGCCTCACCTCCCTACATACTCCCTCCAGCCCTCTCCAACTCCACTGCACCCTACATCTCCAGCCTCATCTCCCTCCATACTCCCTCCAGCCCTCTCCAACTCCACTGCTCCCTACATCTCCAACCTCATCTCCCTACATACTCCCTCCAGCCCTCTCCATCTCCACTGCACCCTACATCTCCAACCTCCTCTCCCTACATACTCCCTCCAGCCCTCTCCAACTCCATTGCTCTCTACATCTCCAACCTCATCTCCCTACATAGTCCCTCCAACCCTCTCCCAACTCCACTGCTCCCTACATCTCCATCATCTCCCTACATTCTCCCTCCAGCCCTCTCCAACTCCACTGCACCCTACATCTCCAGCCTCATCTCCCTACATACTCCCTCCAGCCTTCTCTAACTCCACTGCACCCTACATCTCCAGCCTCATCTCCCTACATACTCCCTCCAGCCTTCTCTAACTCCACTACACCCTACATCTCCGGTCTCATCTCCCTACATACTCTCTCCAGCCCTCTCCAACTCCACTGCTCTCTACATCTCCAACCTCCTCTCCCTACATACTCCTGTCAAAGTCAGAAAAATATCCCCATACACACTGCCATATTTGCACCGCACACTGGTCCGCGCTGCGCATGCGTACGCTCTCCCGTGAAGGCGCATACCCGCAATAGCGTGCACCCGCGGGCGCACGGTATGCGTATTTACGGTAGAGTTTATGTAGTCGTAGCGTGCGACTCATTCGTTACATATTTTCACAATTAATGTAGTTTGTAGATCATGGTCCCTTTGATAGATTCTGAAAGTTTGGTTAATATAGAATGTCCCTGAGCTGAGGAATCCCTCTTTGTATCGTAGGAAGGGTCTAACAGGAGTCATGCAGTAGTGTTTGGTACCCATCGGAAGAGTATTTAAATAGCAATATTCCGGTGTTGGTTTGGAGCGTATTAATCGCTCGTGCGAATAGTTATGGACATAAGAAGTTTATGTCCATTTCTACTATTTACTCATACTCAGGTATGCGGCGGGAAACCTAGTTCCCCACCCACCTGAGCTGTTTGAAATCGTCACAGCCCACCTGTATGAATCAACCTATGACCTTTTGTTATGATGCAGGGCCGAATTCCGACGTCCAATGGACAATGGGATTGTAGGGACTGTAAGATTGCATTGTGTGTGGGGCATAAATAGGCAGGCCGACCACATCCAGCTCTCACTCTTCAACGGTTCTCATTGCTGAAAATCGGGTGCTGGATGTCCAGGCGCATGCGATCGTTTACCCTTGTGCGTAAGTTTCTCTCCGTAATCATTGTCTTTCTGTGAGCCATTTCTCTCATATGTATATCTCTCTCTCTCTCTCCCTTCTCCTTCTCTCGTATCTCCCATTGACTAGTATTGTATTGTATTAGATCAGCATAGTATTGTATTGTGTTTCTTGTATAGTTATTTGGTTAGGAAGTCTCTGTTATATTGTAGTGTATCATTTGTACTGTGATTCTTTATGCAAGTATAATAGTTATAATACAGATAATAGGCTTTGGACCCTAAACCAGTATCTGTGTATTTTCTCATAGTTTTAAGTGTTCACTTGAGCGTCGGTGACGCTCAAGCAGCTTTGTAGTTAGTCAGGTTACACAAGATTGCACTTACACCCTGTATTCACATTAAGGTATTCTGTGTATTTCATTAATAATAGGTTTAGACATAAAGGTATAGCGTTGTGAGCGTCTGCGCCGCTGGTGATCTCCTCGTGGTCTCGAGCGTCCGCTACGCCATAGCGAATCATTACGTTAGTCATAGCCAACAGAGTGCTTGTCTGTGATCTCTGGGCCGTGAGCGAACGTGACGCTTGAGCGTCTCGCCTACGGCTGAGCGATCGTTACGCAACTTGCGTACCCTTACGGTACTTCTTAAGTAAACAGCGTACAGTGTTCTTAGACCTCATAAAGGGTTGTATATACGATAAATATTTAGCTTTATCAATTGGCGGCTCGTCCTGTCCTTCACATATCTGCACTAGGTAGATCAGCAGACATTATCCCTCAGCAAAGGGCGGGAGGTTGTCTCGTAGTGCTGACGGGATAAGCGTCTGCTTCGCTTAGATAACGAGTGCTGAAGGAATCCGGGAACCGGAGGTAAGAACAAAACGCTTGTGTTTTTTTTTTTTTTTTAAACTGTTTATTTTTCTTCTGTCTTGCGTATATACGCACGCATACATATATATATCTGCACTTCTTTTCCATCTGTGTATTTCATTTGTCGTATATCACCATCCTGTCTGCCAGTTTTTATAGTTGATAGAAAAGTGCTAAAAGAGACTTGCTGTTATTTCATAGTTTAAGGATAGAGGTAATAGTTAAAAGTGTAGACAAACACACAGGTTTGCCTAGGAGATAAGGCAAAGCCAGTGGGGTACGCGGTAGATGATCAGGGATCGTTTACATTGATAAAAGTATATTGTGTTACGGTGGATCTTTGTTTTGCGTACACGTGTCTCTAACAAAGACTAGCGTACGCAATCCAAAGGCCGACGCACGCAGCGTTCATTACGCAACGTAGCGTCCGGTTACGCCCACGTAGCTCAAGTCACGATAAGTTGATTTTTAACGCAACGTGATAAGTAACGCACAGCGGTAAATAGCGCAACAGGCGGTAAATAACGCAAGTCTATTTTTGGAAATCCAAAAATTTAAATTAACAGATCCTGCTCCTAATTGGTAACACAGCTGGGCTGAAGAAAATTTTCTGCGCAGAAATAGAAATAGAAACAAAAGTGTACATATGATGAGTGAGTGTTTTTACAATTTTAAAGGTTGAACCACAAGAAAAGTCGAGTACTCGTGAGGTACATGCGTGTAAGTGACGTGCACGGTGGCTAGGGAGGCATCTCTGGTTAAATACAATTTTGAGCATTAGAGTATAGCAGACCAGGAGGTCATACTGTAACAAGACCAGGAGGTCATACTGTAACAAGACCAGGAGGTCATAACAGACCAGGAGGTCCAGGTACAGCCGACAAGGAAGTCCGCTATACAGTTCACAGGCACAACACCGAAAAGGGTTGGTGCAACACCCATATAGGCCATATAAGCTCTGGCTGAAGGAATTCGCAGTCGTAAGTTTCGATTCCATTGGTCTTTCCGTACATAAGCTTAGTTGTTTGTGTACTGAACGACTGGACCGCACGTAAGTGTGTGCAGTAGTTAGTAATCTGACCTAATACCATTAGAGTAAAGGGGTCACAAACGCTATCTGTACACTCTAACGTGATTTGTGTAATTTTTTTTATTTTAAGGGAAGTTCGCTGCTCACTCAGGAACTATCCAGCAACCAATAGTTACTGGAAAGAGTAAGTGTTCTTCGGATAACCCTCACAGGTTCCAGTAAATAGAGGTTCAGGTCGCAGGGGCCCTAGGTCGAGTACGCCAGCACCATATCGGTGTGATCAGGTCGTATAGGTCGGCGTGGGCGAGTGAGTGGGGTACTCGGTAAACCGCCACCGTCAGCCTATTGTTGGCATTTGGTTTTTCGTAAAGGGTTGGCTAAATAAAGCAACACTTTCGAACTATGGGGGCCACTTGTTCAGGTAGGGGGCGATCAACCTCGGTTCGGGTTGATTCAGTGGTCCGGCCAATTGGGTCGGCCAGGTATATCATGTGTGAGAAATATGGAAGTCACACAGAAACTTTATGTGATGAATGGGAGAGAATGACTGTGCATGACGGGGAGAAATTCCCAAGAATAGGGAGCTTCAGCTCAGAAGTGTTACAAAATTTAAGGAGGAGGATATGTCTCATAAAATCAACAAAGAGACGAATTCAGCATTATGATTATTTACAGTTGTGGCAACAGGAAGGTGAGATACAGAGAGGTTTGGCTCAGGCGGCGGGATCTGGCACTAACAGAAAATTAATTGCCACGGCCCCGCCGCCACCATATATATCAGGAGAGAAGTTGATAACGGAGAAAGACGCACTAAGGTGTAACACAAAATCACTTAGTAACTGTGTAAATGTTAATGATAATGTTAACTCATTAACCCATGCAAGTATTAACCCGTGCAAGTTGTACCCTGTTTTGAACTTTCCTCAGGAGTGTGATCAAGAGGACGAATCGGCAACGATTTCAGCGCTCTCTCTAGCAGCCACCATAGCAGAGACCACAGTAGGCACAGCTCCACCCACGAGATTAGTAAAGGTCCCTAGCGGAGGGATAGGTGAGGTCGTATCAACTGGTAAGTACGGCACCATGCATTATGCTGAAACTATTTCACCACAGCCTGTAGAATCTACACAGAATGAGGTTGTTAGAATCACACCTGTTAGAGTAATAGCAGTACCAAATGGGAAAATAGACGCATCAGGAGCCACTCCCATTAGGAACATCGCCATGTACACTCCATTTTCCCGAATGGAATTAAGGACCATAGTGTCTGAATTTCCTGACCCTAGAAAAGACTTAGTTGCCAGTCAAAAATACATCAGAGACTTAGGTAACACTGTAGAGCCCAACAACAAAGACTGGCAGATATTGCTGAGAGCGTGTTTACCCTCAAATGTCGACGCAACTCAATTTTTAGCTGATTGCGGACTAGATCATGATGTACCTCTTACAGATGTGTACAACCAAGATAATGTGAAAAGAATAAACTTGCAGCTAAAAGAGTATTTCCCAGCAGTAGCTAAATGGAATAAGATATTCTCCATTAAACAGAAGGAGTCAGAGACAGCTGCAGAGTATTTTCACAGAGCATTATTAGAAATGGCAAAATACACAGGTATAGAGGACATTAAAACAGACACAAACCATCGGGAAGTAGCAGTATCGGTACTGATGGATGGTTTAAAAGAGTCATTGAAGACTAGGGTACAGACCACGCAACCTTGTTGGCGAGGTCTGTCTGTGGCTACTTTGAGAGAGGCTGCTATTGATCACGACAGAAACATCACTAGACACAGGGAACAACAAGGTGACAAATTAATGTCAGTAAGTATACAGGCTCTGACCACAAGGCAGCCTTTGTTTGTATCACCAAATCCTGTGGGTAAGTCAAGTATGGTTACTTGTTATTCTTGTCACAAACAGGGACACATGGCACGAGATTGTAGAGTAAAGAATCCACGAAACTCATACCAAACCCCTAGACAACGACACGACACACGACATTGGGAGCAAGGTCCGCAGAAACGGAGTTATGAGCCACATACAGGGGAAACAAAAAGATATCCCCCAAACAGAGACTGGCATGCCTCTGGTAGTTCCCAACTATCTCCCTCACAAGTAGTTGCTGCCAGCGGGATTCAGGGAGGTCACCATACCCAATAGGGGTGTGGCCATACCTGTAATCTGCAGCCAGTAAAATTAATTGCCAACCTTGAAAGTGAACCCGACATTATCCCTCAGCAAAGGGCGGGAGGTTGTCTCGTAGTGCTGACGGGATAAGCGTCTGCTTCGCTTAGATAACGAGTGCTGAAGGAATCCGGGAACCGGAGGTAAGAACAAAACGCTTGTGTTTTTTTTTTTTTTTTAAACTGTTTATTTTTCTTCTGTCTTGCGTATATACGCACGCATACATATATATATCTGCACTTCTTTTCCATCTGTGTATTTCATTTGTCGTATATCACCATCCTGTCTGCCAGTTTTTATAGTTGATAGAAAAGTGCTAAAAGAGACTTGCTGTTATTTCATAGTTTAAGGATAGAGGTAATAGTTAAAAGTGTAGACAAACACACAGGTTTGCCTAGGAGATAAGGCAAAGCCAGTGGGGTACGCGGTAGATGATCAGGGATCGTTTACATTGATAAAAGTATATTGTGTTACGGTGGATCTTTGTTTTGCGTACACGTGTCTCTAACAAAGACTAGCGTACGCAATCCAAAGGCCGACGCACGCAGCGTTCATTACGCAACGTAGCGTCCGGTTACGCCCACGTAGCTCAAGTCACGATAAGTTGATTTTTAACGCAACGTGATAAGTAACGCACAGCGGTAAATAGCGCAACAGGCGGTAAATAACGCAAGTCTATTTTTGGAAATCCAAAAATTTAAATTAACAGATCCTGCTCCTAATTGGTAACACAGCTGGGCTGAAGAAAATTTTCTGCGCAGAAATAGAAATAGAAACAAAAGTGTACATATGATGAGTGAGTGTTTTTACAATTTTAAAGGTTGAACCACAAGAAAAGTCGAGTACTCGTGAGGTACATGCGTGTAAGTGACGTGCACGGTGGCTAGGGAGGCATCTCTGGTTAAATACAATTTTGAGCATTAGAGTATAGCAGACCAGGAGGTCATACTGTAACAAGACCAGGAGGTCATACTGTAACAAGACCAGGAGGTCATAACAGACCAGGAGGTCCAGGTACAGCCGACAAGGAAGTCCGCTATACAGTTCACAGGCACAACACCGAAAAGGGTTGGTGCAACACCCATATAGGCCATATAAGCTCTGGCTGAAGGAATTCGCAGTCGTAAGTTTCGATTCCATTGGTCTTTCCGTACATAAGCTTAGTTGTTTGTGTACTGAACGACTGGACCGCACGTAAGTGTGTGCAGTAGTTAGTAATCTGACCTAATACCATTAGAGTAAAGGGGTCACAAACGCTATCTGTACACTCTAACGTGATTTGTGTAATTTTTTTTATTTTAAGGGAAGTTCGCTGCTCACTCAGGAACTATCCAGCAACCAATAGTTACTGGAAAGAGTAAGTGTTCTTCGGATAACCCTCACAGGTTCCAGTAAATAGAGGTTCAGGTCGCAGGGGCCCTAGGTCGAGTACGCCAGCACCATATCGGTGTGATCAGGTCGTATAGGTCGGCGTGGGCGAGTGAGTGGGGTACTCGGTAAACCGCCACCGTCAGCCTATTGTTGGCATTTGGTTTTTCGTAAAGGGTTGGCTAAATAAAGCAACACTTTCGAACTATGGGGGCCACTTGTTCAGGTAGGGGGCGATCAACCTCGGTTCGGGTTGATTCAGTGGTCCGGCCAATTGGGTCGGCCAGGTATATCATGTGTGAGAAATATGGAAGTCACACAGAAACTTTATGTGATGAATGGGAGAGAATGACTGTGCATGACGGGGAGAAATTCCCAAGAATAGGGAGCTTCAGCTCAGAAGTGTTACAAAATTTAAGGAGGAGGATATGTCTCATAAAATCAACAAAGAGACGAATTCAGCATTATGATTATTTACAGTTGTGGCAACAGGAAGGTGAGATACAGAGAGGTTTGGCTCAGGCGGCGGGATCTGGCACTAACAGAAAATTAATTGCCACGGCCCCGCCGCCACCATATATATCAGGAGAGAAGTTGATAACGGAGAAAGACGCACTAAGGTGTAACACAAAATCACTTAGTAACTGTGTAAATGTTAATGATAATGTTAACTCATTAACCCATGCAAGTATTAACCCGTGCAAGTTGTACCCTGTTTTGAACTTTCCTCAGGAGTGTGATCAAGAGGACGAATCGGCAACGATTTCAGCGCTCTCTCTAGCAGCCACCATAGCAGAGACCACAGTAGGCACAGCTCCACCCACGAGATTAGTAAAGGTCCCTAGCGGAGGGATAGGTGAGGTCGTATCAACTGGTAAGTACGGCACCATGCATTATGCTGAAACTATTTCACCACAGCCTGTAGAATCTACACAGAATGAGGTTGTTAGAATCACACCTGTTAGAGTAATAGCAGTACCAAATGGGAAAATAGACGCATCAGGAGCCACTCCCATTAGGAACATCGCCATGTACACTCCATTTTCCCGAATGGAATTAAGGACCATAGTGTCTGAATTTCCTGACCCTAGAAAAGACTTAGTTGCCAGTCAAAAATACATCAGAGACTTAGGTAACACTGTAGAGCCCAACAACAAAGACTGGCAGATATTGCTGAGAGCGTGTTTACCCTCAAATGTCGACGCAACTCAATTTTTAGCTGATTGCGGACTAGATCATGATGTACCTCTTACAGATGTGTACAACCAAGATAATGTGAAAAGAATAAACTTGCAGCTAAAAGAGTATTTCCCAGCAGTAGCTAAATGGAATAAGATATTCTCCATTAAACAGAAGGAGTCAGAGACAGCTGCAGAGTATTTTCACAGAGCATTATTAGAAATGGCAAAATACACAGGTATAGAGGACATTAAAACAGACACAAACCATCGGGAAGTAGCAGTATCGGTACTGATGGATGGTTTAAAAGAGTCATTGAAGACTAGGGTACAGACCACGCAACCTTGTTGGCGAGGTCTGTCTGTGGCTACTTTGAGAGAGGCTGCTATTGATCACGACAGAAACATCACTAGACACAGGGAACAACAAGGTGACAAATTAATGTCAGTAAGTATACAGGCTCTGACCACAAGGCAGCCTTTGTTTGTATCACCAAATCCTGTGGGTAAGTCAAGTATGGTTACTTGTTATTCTTGTCACAAACAGGGACACATGGCACGAGATTGTAGAGTAAAGAATCCACGAAACTCATACCAAACCCCTAGACAACGACACGACACACGACATTGGGAGCAAGGTCCGCAGAAACGGAGTTATGAGCCACATACAGGGGAAACAAAAAGATATCCCCCAAACAGAGACTGGCATGCCTCTGGTAGTTCCCAACTATCTCCCTCACAAGTAGTTGCTGCCAGCGGGATTCAGGGAGGTCACCATACCCAATAGGGGTGTGGCCATACCTGTAATCTGCAGCCAGTAAAATTAATTGCCAACCTTGAAAGTGAACCCGAGGTCGCAATCAATGTAGCTGGTAAAACTTTAAACTTTCTTGTAGACACAGGGGCGGCCAAGTCAGTGATAAATTCGACAGTGGGCATGAGAACCACTGGTAGGACAATTCCAGCCATGGGAGTAACAGGAGTAGTCCAGCACTACCCTGTTAGCAAACCAGCCGAGATTACAATAGGGCCTTTGCATACCAAGCATTCCTTTTTGCTGGCTGCATCGGCACCAACCAATCTCCTGGGAAGAGACTTACTGTGTAAAATGGGGTGCGTCATTTATTGTACTCCTGAAGGTGTATTCTTGGACATACCTGAGAAACACGCTCAGGAAGCGCGAGACATGTTAGACTCCCCATCAAAATTAACGTCACATACCATTATGACAAATAGGAATCCATCCCAAATAGAAGAGATGACATCTCAGATACCAGAGTCACTTTGGACAAAAGACGGACAGGACACTGGATTAATGGCAAACGTAGCTCCAGTAGTGGTACAAGTAAAAGATGGTAGGATAGCTCCAAAAATCCCACAATATCCTCTGAAGCCAGAGGTGGAGTTAGGAGTTTACCCAGTAATAGAGCGCTTGCTACAACAGGGCATTCTAGTAAGAACGTCCAGCACTGCCAATAGTCCCATCTTCCCTGTTAAGAAGAGTGGGGGGAGGGGTTACAGGCTAGTGCAGGATCTAAGAGGGATTAACAAAATAGTTGAGAGTCAGTTCCCCGTAGTGCCAAATCCAGCTGTCATCCTAATGCAAATCCCTCCCACTGCCAAATTTTTCACTGTTATTGACCTCTGCTCCGCTTTCTTTTCGGTACCTCTGCACCCTGACAGCCAATATTTGTTTGCATTCACATACAGAGGAGTCCAATACACATGGACTCGGTTTCCCCAAGGTTTCATAGATAGTCCAAGTATATTTTCTCAGGCTTTGCATGATTGTTTACAGTCTTTTCAACCAAACAGTGGATCAGTATTGATACAGTATGTGGACGATTTACTGCTGTGTTCAGATTCACTGGAAGCCTCTCTGAAGGATACGAAACAGCTCCTGTTTCATCTTTCAGACACCGGACACAAGGTGTCCAAAGACAAGTTGCAATTATGCCAAACTAAGGTAAAATATTTGGGACACTGTCTAACACAAGGACTGAGACACCTGACCGCTGATAGAATCCAAGCAATTAGAGACATGACTCTGCCACAAACCCAGCAACAGATCAGAACGTTTTTAGGAATGTGTGGGTATTGCCGTAATTGGATCCCAGGGTTTTCCATATTGGCGTTACCTTTGCAGGAAATGGTCTCCTCAAACAAACCTGATAGGATCTCGCATACAGACGAATCCGAAACAGCATTTGAGAGACTCAAACAGTGCCTAACGCAGGCGCCAGCACTAGGTATGCCAGACTATGGGAAACCCTTTGAACTATACGGAACAGAAAGTGCTGGTTGCGCAGCAGGTGTACTAACCCAAAAACACGGTGATGCCAGCAGGCCAGTTGCATACTACAGCGCTCAGCTAGACACGGTAGCGCGATCCCTCCCCACATGCTTGCGAAGCGTTGCTGCGATAGCATTGCTAGTGACAAAAAGCGAAGACGTCGTGCTAGGCCACAACCTCACAATCCATACGCCACATGCAGTATCAGCCTTATTGAATTCTGCCCAAACCAGACACGTCTCATCAGCGAGGTTTACAAGATGGGAATTGGCACTAATGGCCCCTGTAAACATCACCATAAGGAGATGCAGTGCATTAAATCCTGCAACATATCTCCCAGGTGTGCCTGGTCAGGCACAAAGGGTGGAAGGTGAGAGTGCTGGGGAAGGAGGATTCAATACAAAGGAAGATACACATGATTGTATGGAATATTTGACCCAAAATTTTACCGCAAGGCCTGACATCAGTGACAACCCACTGGAAGATGCAGAACTCACGTTCTACACGGACGGTAGTTGTCACAGACAGTCAGACTCGGGAGACTTGTGTACTGGATACGCAGTCGTAGATGACCAAGACACCATAGAAGCGGAACCGCTAGGCCCACCTCACTCAGCCCAGGTTGCTGAACTGGTCGCCCTAACCAGAGCATGTGAATTGGCTAAGGGTAAGTCAGCCAATATCTACACCGATTCTAGATACGCATTCGGGGTAGTCCATGATTTCGGAGCCCTATGGCGTCTCAGAAACTTCATGACGGCCGCTGGTACACCGGTAGCGCACGCAACTCACATAAAAAGGCTTCTAACAGCGATACAGGAACCCGACAGAGTGGCTGTTATCAAATGTAAAGCACATACATATAGCCAAGACCCGGTATCACTTGGTAACAGCCGAGCAGATGAAGCTGCTAAGTTAGCAGCTGCTACCCCCATACAGACAGACACCACACAACTGATGGTATTTAATACCATCAACACACAGAAGTTGTGTGAGATGCAGAATTTGTGTTCCACACAGGAAAAGGCAGTCTGGAAGGCAAAGGGATATGGCCAGGAGTCCTCAGGGCTCTGGACGGATGGACATGGTAAACCAGTGGCCCCCAGGACATACCTTCCATGTCTGGCTGAAGCAGCTCACGGGCTGACTCATCTAGGCAAGGAGGGGATGTGCAAATTGGTAAGAGCATACTGGTGCGCCCCAGGATTCTCCTCTCATGCGGGTAAAAGAGCAATGTCATGCCTTACCTGTCTGAGAAAGAATATTGGAAAAGCAATACCTACAGAACCATCCCATATCCCACCTGCCGGCGGCCCTTTCCAGGTAATACAAATTGACTTCATTCAATTACCCCCATGTCGAAATTTGAAATATGTACTTGTTTGTATAGATGTTTTCTCGAATTGGGTCGAAGCATTTCCAGCAGCTACAAATACCGCTATGTTTACAGCTAAGAAAATTGTGCAGGAATTTGTATGTAGATATGGTATCCCTAGAATCATTGAAAGTGATAGGGGTACCCATTTTACCGGTGATGTCTTTCAAGGAATGTGTAAATTAATGGGTATTGATAGCAAGCTACACACTCCGTACCGTCCACAGGCGAGTGCGAAGGTCGAAAGAGTGAACAGCACTATTAAAAATAAATTGAGTAAAGTGATGGCAGAGACAGGATTGACATGGCCAGAAGCTTTACCCATTGTATTGTACAGTATCAGAACCACTCCCAGGTCCCCTCTTAATCTGTCCCCTTTTGAAATCTTGTTTGGTCGACAACCGCATGTCATGATTAACCCTCAGGATGATTTGAAATGTAACAATGAAGTAACTGTAAAGTACTTGATTAACATGAGTAAACAGTTGAGGAATCAAAATGATAATCTGAAGTTGGTGATTCCTGATTTACCAGATAGTAATTGTCATGACATTGAACCTGGGGATTATGTAATGATACGAAATTTTCTACGCTCAGGTTGTCTTATTGATAGATGGGAAGGACCATACCAGGTCTTATTGACTAGCACCACAGCATTGAAGGTTGCTGAGAGAGAGACTTGGGTCCATTCATCCCACTGCAAAAAGGTTGCTGATCCAGAGAAGTCCCGTGATAAGGAACAGACGGTAGAGGTTGTATCACTGGAGTGTCTGTTCCAGGAGGACTGAGGCGGCACCTGAGCCTTGAAGACCGAAAGCAGTTGTTGACCCCCTTCTCCCTTTTATTGTTTTCTCCACTTCCCATCCCCCTCTCCCTTAAAAAAATTTCTTTTTCCCCCTTCTCATTCTTCTCTATTTCCTCCTCAAAGATGGACTTGCCCCAAGAGACTGTGATCCGGATTTTGATGTTAACCATGATGTTGACCAGAGCAGTCTGTTCCGGCGAGAGTACCATAGAGGTCGAGAGAGGTTCTGGAATGGGTTCCGATTATGATGATGGAGGCGCAGTTTTCCAAGATCAACCAAGCCAACAAGCAAAGGCGAGTATCAGAAAACGATCCGATAGAAGAAATTGTGATGGATTGTTAGCTGAAGAAAACTGTATCTGTAGGCTCTGTGACAATTTGATTGAGGATGGGTGCATAAAGAAATGCCAGTCCAGTTTTAATATCCATATGGACCGGCATCCATTGAGTGACTATCACTCCTTAGTGGGTAACGTATTAAACCAAACAGATTGTTGGGTATGCTCTCAAGTACCTCAGGGTCATAGCAAATCAGGGCTAGTGCCATTTCCTTTAACGTTAGGGGAGGTACTTGAGCTAAGTGGTGGGAGACCGGTGGACCGGAGGTTTAACATCTCCAGCCCTCCTAGTTTGAAGCTCCACCAATACCATGTGGATAGGTCCCTCTTATGTTTTAATATCTCCAATCCCCGTAAGCCGGGAAATTGGGAAGTGTCATGGAGCAACCTTACCATGACCTTTTCACACAGAGCAGATAGAATGCCTACAGATACAGAGCTTGTACGCCACATAGCCAGTAGAGGAAAATCTTTCCGGTATCGATATACCTTAGGAAATAGGATTACTAGAGTTGGAGAAGTATCACCAGGATACTGTGCACATATCGTACAAACCGATACGTGCATTAAGCAGATGGAAGAATTAGGGTCAGGAGAATTCACCTGGAAGGTGTGTAATATGGTAATGTCCTTCTCTGTCCCATATGTTCTCCCCGATGATGCATATTTCATATGCGGGAGAAAGGCGTACAAGTGGCTTGCCCCAAACTCTGAAGGATTGTGTTATATTGGAAAAGTATTGCCTGAAGTGATGACTGTTACACATGACAAAATGAAGGACATACATCGTGGTGCCCAAGCTCCTTATACTCACACTCATTACGAGCACCGAGTTAAAAGACAACTGTCAGAAAGGTTAGAGCACCCGGCCTCTGATCTTATCCATGAATCCACCGGGATTCAGGTTCTGGTAGCGTTAGATTTCACTCGCACCGCTCGAGGAGTGATGAATTATAGATACATTTCCGCACTCGCCAATCTGTTAGATAATATCACTGAAATGTATGATGACACATTCAGATACACTGGAAGAGAACTTCAAGCTTATAAAACAGAACTAGTTCAGCATAGGATGGTTCTTAATTATCTTACAGCAGTAACAGGCGGATATTGTGTTACATTGGCAACACAGTACGGCATAAAGTGTTGCACGTATATCACCAATAGCACCGAGGATCCGGTAGAGGTCATAGACCAAAAGATGGACGATATTCTCCAATTGAAGTGGGAATTTCGTCGAAAACACAATCTCACCCTTGCTGCTGTAGGTAATGAGCTGACTGGTTGGGTGTCATGGTTGAACCCGCGAAATTGGTTCTCCGGTTTAGGAGACTGGGCTCAAGGAGTCATAATGGATGTTGGAAAGTTCCTCCTATGTATCTTAGGTGTTGTTATATCTATTGGATTGATATTTAGATGCGGGCAGGCTTTAATGAGGTGCAAACAAAGTACAAAAGTGATGAGCTTGAGGAGTGAGGAAACTGTAATTAACCTGGATTTGATTTATGACCCAATGATAGAAACCAGGATGTGATGAAAAATGCGATTATACGGTCCGTTTCTTTCACCTGTTTTTCTGCTTTTCTCCAAGATACAAAGACCCCCTTGGACGAGGAAGTTGACGAGACGCTATACAGACAACAGACAAGCACCAAAGATGAAGTTTTGACCACTTGAGAAATGGACATTTGAAGAACTTTGCCATGGATCCCCAGTTTCCCTAGTATTTTTAAACTCACGCTAGCCCAACATTTTTTTTGTAAATCTGATGGCACTGACAAAGCTATTTGCTCATGCCCAAGGAGCAATACAGCGCAAAGAAGACGACTCTCAACAGATACCGAACAAAACTTCAACGACAGATGTACATTTACCTGACATAGAATATCATTGCATTCCCCATAAGTGTTCTTTATCTTCATCTCTACAACCCTCAGGTAATAACACACATAGTAAAGGGAATGCAGGCACAGATATCAGCAATCACATATCCCCCCATTCACGTATCATCAACTAAAATGTGCTCCCCATTTTGTTCAAAATCCGAAAAGAGCTCGGTAAAGTTTGACAGCCCATCCACAGACCTGTACCACAGGATAAGAAGGAATTCAAATGTATACTTCGCAATACCTCGAAGCTTGATTTACAACACGTACGGCACGATGATACATGACCCCCCCAAACATGGACTCATACACACATGCTTCTGCTATCACACTAGGTCATACCCTCTTCACACCTACTCCTCTCTCCTCCCTCACCCAACCATGGAAATGAATTAACCCCTGACATATATTTTTCTCCTTTTGAAATGTTTTCAGGAGGTGGCAGTTATTATTGACTGCCAAAGGGTGGACTGTCAAAGTCAGAAAAATATCCCCATACACACTGCCATATTTGCACCGCACACTGGTCCGCGCTGCGCATGCGTACGCTCTCCCGTGAAGGCGCATACCCGCAATAGCGTGCACCCGCGGGCGCACGGTATGCGTATTTACGGTAGAGTTTATGTAGTCGTAGCGTGCGACTCATTCGTTACATATTTTCACAATTAATGTAGTTTGTAGATCATGGTCCCTTTGATAGATTCTGAAAGTTTGGTTAATATAGAATGTCCCTGAGCTGAGGAATCCCTCTTTGTATCGTAGGAAGGGTCTAACAGGAGTCATGCAGTAGTGTTTGGTACCCATCGGAAGAGTATTTAAATAGCAATATTCCGGTGTTGGTTTGGAGCGTATTAATCGCTCGTGCGAATAGTTATGGACATAAGAAGTTTATGTCCATTTCTACTATTTACTCATACTCAGGTATGCGGCGGGAAACCTAGTTCCCCACCCACCTGAGCTGTTTGAAATCGTCACAGCCCACCTGTATGAATCAACCTATGACCTTTTGTTATGATGCAGGGCCGAATTCCGACGTCCAATGGACAATGGGATTGTAGGGACTGTAAGATTGCATTGTGTGTGGGGCATAAATAGGCAGGCCGACCACATCCAGCTCTCACTCTTCAACGGTTCTCATTGCTGAAAATCGGGTGCTGGATGTCCAGGCGCATGCGATCGTTTACCCTTGTGCGTAAGTTTCTCTCCGTAATCATTGTCTTTCTGTGAGCCATTTCTCTCATATATATATATCTCTCTCTCTCTCTCTCTTTTCCTTCTCTCGTATCTCCCATTGACTAGTATTGTATTGTATTAGATCAGCATAGTATTGTATTGTGTTTCTTGCATAGTTATTTGGTTAGGAAGTCTCTGTTATATTGTAGTGTATCATTTGTACTGTGATTCTTTTTACAAGTATAATAGTTATAATACAGATAATAGGCTTTGGACCCTAAACCAGTATCTGTGTATTTTCTCATAGTTTTAAGTGTTCACTTGAGCGTCGGTGACGCTCAAGCAGCTTTGTAGTTAGTCAGGTTACACAAGATTGCACTTACACCCTGTATTCACATTAAGGTATTCTGTGTATTTCATTAATAATAGGTTTAGACATAAAGGTATAGCGTTGTGAGCGTCTGCGCCGCTGGTGATCTCCTCGTGGTCTCGAGCGTCCGCTACGCCATAGCGAATCATTACGTTAGTCATAGCCAACAGAGTGCTTGTCTGTGATCTCTGGGCCGTGAGCGAACGTGACGCTTGAGCGTCTCGCCTACGGCTGAGCGATCGTTACGCAACTTGCGTACCCTTACGGTACTTCTTAAGTAAACAGCGTACAGTGTTCTTAGACCTCATAAAGGGTTGTATATACGATAAATATTTAGCTTTATCACTCCCTCCAGCCCTCTCCAACTCCACTGCACCCTACATCTCCAGCCTCATCTCCCTACATACTCCCTCCAGCCTTCTCCAACTCCACTGCTCCCTACATCTCCAACCTCCTCTCCCTACATACTCCCTCCAGCCCTCTCCAACTCCACTGCACCCTACATCTCCATCCTCATCTCCCTACATACTCCCTCCAGCCCCCTCCAACTCCACCCTACATCTCCATCCTCATCTCCCTACATACTCCCTCCAGCCCCCTCCAACTCCACTGCACCCTACATCTCCAGCCTCATCTCCCTACATACTCCCTCCAGCCCTCTCCAACTCCACTGCTCCCTACATCTCCAGCCTCATCTCCCTACATACTCCCTCCAGCCTTCTCTAACTCCACTACACCCTACATCTCCGGCCTCATCTTCCTACATACTCCCTCCAGCCCTCTCCAACTCCACTGCACCCTACATCTCCAGCCTCATCTCCCTCCAGCCCTCTCCAACTCCACTGCTCTCTACATCTCCAACCTCCTCTCCCTACATACTCCCTCCAGCCCTCTCCAACTCCACTGCACCCTACATCTCCAGCCTCATCTCCCTACATACTCCTTCCAGCCCTCTCCAACTCCACTGCACCCTCCATCTCCAGCCTCATCTCCCTACATACTCCCTCCAGCCCTCTCCAACTCCACTGCACCCTACATCTCCAACCTCCTCTCCCTACATACTCCCTCCAGCCCTCTCCAACTCCATTGCTCTCTACATCTCCAACCTCATCTCCCTACATAGTCCCTCCAACCCTCTCCAACTCCACTGCTCCCTACATCTCCATCATCTCCCTACATTCTCCCTCCAGCCCTCTCCAACTCCACTGCACCCTACATCTCCAACCTCCTCTCCCTACATACTCCCTCCAGCCCTCTCCAACTTCACTACTCACTACATCTCCAACCTCATCTCCCTACATACTCCCTCCAGCCCTCTCCAACTCCACTGCTCTCTACATCTCCAGCCTCATCTCCCTACATACTCCCTCCAGCCCTCTCCAACTCCACTGCACCCTACATCTCCAGCCTCATCTTCCTACATACTCCCTCCAGCCCTCTCCAACTCCACTGCACCCTACATCTCCAGCCTCCTCTCCCTACATACTCCCTCCAGCCCTCTCCAACTCCACTACTCACTACATCTCCAACCTCATCTCTCTACATACTCCCTCCAGCCCTCTCCAACTCCACTGCTCTCTACATCTCCAACCTCCTCTCCCTACATACTCCCTCCAGCCCTCTCCAACTCCATTGCTCTCTACATCTCCAACCTCATCTCCCTACATAGTCCCTCCAACCCTCTCCAACTCCACTGCTCCCTACATCTCCATCATCTCCCTACATTCTCCCTCCAGCCCTCTCCAACTCCACTGCACCCTACATCTCCAACCTCCTCTCCCTACATACTCCCTCCAGCCCTCTCCAACTCCACTGCTCTCTACATCTCCAACCTCATCTCCCTACATACTCCCTCCAGCCCTCTCCAACTCCACTGCACCCTACATCTCCAGCCTCATCTTCCTACATACTCCCTCCAGCCCTCTCCAACTCCACTGCACCCTACATCTCCAGCCTCATCTCCCTACATACTCCCTCCAGCCCTCTCCAACTCCACTACTCACTACATCTCCAACCTCATCTCTCTACATACTCCCTCCAGCCCTCTCCAACTCCACTGCTCTCTACATCTCCAACCTCATCTCCCTACATACTCCCTCCAGCCCTCTCCAACTCCACTGCTCTCTACATCTCCAGCCTCATCTCCCTACATACTCCCTCCAGCCCTCTCCAACTCCACTGCACCCTACATCTCCAGCCTCATCTTCCTACATACTCCCTCCAGCCCTCTCCAACTCCACTGCACCCTACATCTCCAGCCTCCTCTCCCTACATACTCCCTCCAGCCCTCTCCAACTCCACTACTCACTACATCTCCAACCTCATCTCTCTACATACTCCCTCCAGCCCTCTCCAACTCCACTGCTCTCTACATCTCCAGCCTCCTCTCCCTACATACTCCCTCCAGCCCTCTCCAACTCCACTGCACCCTACATCTCCAGCCTCATCTCCCTACATACTCCCTCCAGCCTTCTCTAACTCCACTACACCCTACATCTCCGGTCTCATCTCCCTACATACTCTCTCCAGCCCTCTCCAACTCCACTGCTCTCTACATCTCCAACCTCCTCTCCCTACATACTCCCTCCAGCCCTCTCCAACTCCACTGCACCCTACATCTCCAGCCTCACCTCCCTACATACTCCGTCCAGCCTTCTCCAACTCCACTGCACCCTACATCTCCAGCCTCATCTCCCTACATACTCCCTCCAGCCCTCTCCAACTCCACTGCACCCTACATCTCCAGCCTCATCTCCCTACATACTCCCTCCAGCCCTCTCCAACTCCACTGCACCCTACATCTCCAACCTCCTCTCCCTACATACTCCCTCCAGCCTTCTCTAACTCCACTACACCCTACATCTCCGGCCTCATCTTCCTACATACTCCCTCCAGCCCTCTCCAACTCCACTGCACCCTACATCTCCAGCCTCATCTCCCTCCAGCCCTCTCCAACTCCACTGCTCTCTACATCTCCAACCTCCTCTCCCTACATACTCCCTCCAGCCCTCTCCAACTCCACTGCACCCTACATCTCCAGCCTCATCTCCCTACATACTCCTTCCAGCCCTCTCCAACTCCACTACACCCTACATCTCCAGCCTCATCTCCCTACATACTCCCTCTCCAACTCCACTGCACCCTACATCTCCAGCCTCCTCTCCCTACATACTCCCTCCAGCCCTCTCCAACTCCACTGCACCCTACATCTCCAGCCTCATCTTCCTACATACTCCCTCCAGCCCTCTCCAACTCCACTGCACCCTACATCTCCAGCCTCATCTCCCTCCAGCCCTCTCCAACTCCACTGCTCTCTACATCTCCAGCCTCATCTCCCTACATACTCCCTCCAGCCCTCTCCAACTCCACTGCTCTCTACATCTCCAGCCTCCTCTCCCTACATACTCCCTCCAGCCCTCTCCAACTCCACTGCACCCTACATCTCCAGCCTCATCTCCCTACATACTCCCTCCAACCTTCTCTAACTCCACTGCACCCTACATCTCCAGCCTCATCTCCCTACATACTCCCTCCAGCCTTCTCTAACTCCACTGCACCCTACATCTCCAACCTCCTCTCCCTACATACTCCCTCCAGCCCTCTCTAACTCCACTGCACCCTACATCTCCAACCTCCTCTCCCTACATACTCCCTCCAGCCCTCTCTAACTCCACTGCACCCTACATCTCCAGCCTCATCTTCCTACATACTCCCTCCAGCCCTCTCTAACTCCACTACACCCTACATCTCCGGTCTCATCTCCCTACATACTCTCTCCAGCCCAATCCAACTCCACTGCACCCTACATCTCCAACCTCCTCTCCCTACATACTCCCTCCAGCCCAATCCAACTCCACTGCACCCTACATCCCCAGCCTCATCTCCCTACATACTCCCTCAAGCCCTCTCCAACTCCACTGCACCCTACATCTCCAGCCTCACCTCCCTACATACTCCGTCCAGCCTTCTCCAACTCCACTGCACCCTACATCTCCAGCCTCATCTCCCTACATACTCCCTCCAGCCCTCTCCAACTCCACTGCACCCTACATCTCCAGCCTCATCTTCCTACATACTCCCTCCAGCCCTCTCCAACTCCACTGCACCCTACATCTCCAGCCTCATCTTCCTACATACTCCCTCCAGCCCTCTCCAACTCCACTGCACCCTACATCTCCAACCTCCTCTCCCTACATACTCCCTCCAGCCCTCTCTAACTCCACTGCTCCCTACATCTCCAACCTCCTCTCCCTACATACTCCCTCCAGCCCTCTCCAACTCCACTGCTCCCTACATCTCCAACCTCCTCTCCCTACATACTCCCTCCAGCCCCCTCCATCTCAACTGCATCCTACATCTCCAGCCTCATCTCCCTACATACTCCCTCCAGCCTTCTCCAACTCCACTGCTCCCTACATCTCCAACCTCCTCTCCCTACATACTCCCTCCAGCCCTCTCCAACTCCACTGCTCCCTACATCTCCAACCTCCTCTCCCTACATACTCCCTCCAGCCCTCTCCAACTCCACTGCACCCTACATCTCCAGCCTCATCTCCCTACATACTCCCTCTCCAACTCCACTGCACCCTACATCTCCAGCCTCATCTCCCTACATACTCCCTCCAGCCCTCTCCAACTCCACTGCACCCTACATCTCCAGCCTCATCTCCCTACATACTCCCTCCAGCCCTCTCCAACTCCACTGCACCCTACATCTCCAACCTCCTCTCCCTACATACTCCCTCCAGCCTTCTCCAACTCCACTGCACCCTATATCTCCAGCCTCATCTCCCTACATACTCCCTCCAGCCCTCTCCAACTCCACTGCACCCTACATCTCCAACCTCCTCTCCCTACATACTCCCTCCAGCCTTCTCTAACTCCACTACACCCTACATCTCCAGCCTCATCTCCCTACATACTCCCTCTCCAACTCCACTGCTCCCTACATCTCCAGCCTCCTCTCCCTACATACTCCCTCCAGCCCTCTCCAACTCCACTGCCCCCTACATCTCCAGCCTCATCTCCCTACATACTCCCTCCAGCCTTCTCTAACTCCACTGCTCCCTACATCTCCAGCCTCCTCTCCCTACATACTCCCTCCAGCCCTCTCCAACTCCACTGCACCCTACATCTCCATCCTCATCTCCCTACATACTCCCTCCAGCCTTCTCCAACTCCACTGCTCCCTACATCTCCAACCTCATCTCCCTACATACTCCCTCCAGCCCTCTCCAACTCCACTGCACCCTATATCTCCAGCCTCATCTCCCTACATACTCCCTCCAGCCTTCTCCAACTCCACTGCCCCCTACATCCCCAGCCTCATCTCCCTACATACTCCCTCCAGCCCTCTCCAACTCCACTGCACCCTACATCTCCAACCTCCTCTCCCTACATACTCCCTCCAGCCCTCTCCAACTCCTTTGCTCTCTACATCTCCAACCTCATCTGCCTACATACTCCCTCCAGCCCTCTCCAACTCCACTGCTCCCTACATCTCCAACCTCCTCTCCCTACATACTCCCTCCAGCCCTCTCCAACTCTACTGCTCCCTACATCTCCAGCCTCATCTCCCTACATACTCCCTCCAGCCCTCTCCAACTCCACTGCACCCTACATCTCCAGCCTCCTCTCCCTACATACTCCCTCCAGCCCTCTCCAACTCCACTGCACCCTACATCTCCAGCCTCATCTCCCTACATACTCCCTCCAGCCCTCTCCAACTCCACTGCTCCCTACATCTCCAACCTCCTCTCCCTACATACTCCCTCCAGCCCTCTCCAACTCCACTGCACCCTACATCTCCAGCCTCAACTTCCAACATACTCCCTCCAGCCCTCTCCATCTCCACTGCCCCCTACATCTCCAGCCTCATCTCCCTACATACTCCCTCCAGCCTTCTCTAACTCCACTACACCCTACATCTCCGGTCTCATCTCCCTACATACTCTCTCCAGCCCTCTCCAACTCCACTGCTCTCTACATCTCCAACCTCCTCTCCCTACATACTCCCTCCAGCCCTCTCCAACTCCACTGCACCCTACATCTCCAACCTCCTCTCCCTACATACTCCCTCCAGCCCTCTCCAACTCCACTGCACCCTACATCTCCAGCCTCAACTTCCAACATACTCCCTCCAGCCTTCTCCAACTCCACTACTCACTACATCTCCAACCTCATCTCCCTACATACTCCCTCCAGCCCTCTCCAACTCCACTGCACCCTACATCTCCAGCCTCATCTCCCTACATACTCCCTCCAACCTTCTCTAACTCCACTACACCCTACATCTCCAGCCTCATCTCCCTACATACTCCCTCCAGCCCTCTCCAACTCCACTGCACCCTACATCTCCAGCCTCATCTCCCTACATACTCCCTCCAGCCTTCTCTAAATCTACTGCACCCTACAGCTCCAGCCTCATCTCCCTACATACTCCTTCCAGCCCTCTCCAACTCCACTGCACCCTACATCTCCAGCCTCATCTTCCTACATACTCCCTCCAGCCCTCTCCAACTCCACTGCACCCTACATCTCCATCCTCATCTCCCTACATACTCCCTCCAGCCTTCTCCAACTCCACTGCTCCCTACATCTCCAGCCTCATCTCCCTACATACTCCCTCCAGTCCTCTCTAACTCCACTGCTCTCTACATCTCCAGCCTCATCTCCCTACATACTCCCTCCAGCCCTCTCCAACTCCACTGCTCCCTACATCTCCAGCCTCATCTCCCTACATACTCCCTCCAGTCCTCTCTAACTCCACTGCTCCCTACATCTCCAGCCTCACCTCCCTACATACTCCCTCTCCAACTCCACTGCACCCTACATCTCCAGCCTCATCTCCCTACATACTCCCTCCAGCCCTCTCCAACTCCACTGCTCCCTACATCTCCAACCTCCTCTCCCTACATACTCCCTCCAGCCCTCTCCAACTCCACTGCACCCTACATCTCCAGCCTCAACTTCCAACATACTCCCTCAAGCCCTCTCCAACTCCACTGCTCCCTACATCTCCAACCTCCTCTCCCTACATACTCCGTCCAGCCCTCTCCAACTCCACTGCACCCTACATCTCCAGCCTCATCTTCCTACATACTCCCTCCAGCCCTCTCCAACTCCACTGCTCCCTACATCTCCAGCCTCATCTCCCTACATACTCCCTCCAGCCCTCTCCAACTCCACTGCACCCTGCATCTCCAGCCTCATCTCCCTACATACTCCCTCCAGCCTTCTCTAAATCTACTGCTCTCTACATCTCCAGCCTCATCTCCCTACATACTCCTTCCAGCCCTCTCCAACTCCACTGCACCCTACATCTCCAGCCTCATCTTCCTACATACTCCCTCCAGCCCTCTCCAACTCCACTGCACCCTACATCTCCATCCTCATCTCCCTACATACTCCCTCCAGCCTTCTCCAACTCCACTGCTCCCTACATCTCCAGCCTCATCTCCCTACATACTCCCTCCAGTCCTCTCTAACTCCACTGCTCTCTACATCTCCAGCCTCATCTCCCTACATACTCCCTCCAGCCCTCTCCAACTCTACTGCTCCCTACATCTCCAACCTCATCTCCCTACATACTCCCTCCAGCCTTCTCCAACTCCACTGCTCCCTACATCTCCAGCCTCATCTCCCTACATACTCCCTTCTGTCCTCTCTAACTCCACTGCTCCCTACATCTCCAGCCTCACCTCCCTACATACTCCGTCCAGCCTTCTCCAACTCCACTGCTCCCTACATCTCCAACCTCATCTCCCTACATACTCCCTCCAGCCTTCTCCAACTCCACTGCTCCCTACATCTCCAGCCTCACCTCCCTACATACTCCCTCTCCAACTCCACTGCACCCTACATCTCCAGCCTCATCTCCCTACATACTCCCTCCAGCCCAATCGAACTCCACTGCACCCTACATCCCCAGCCTCATCTCCCTACATACTCCCTCCAGCCCTCTCCAACTCCACTGCACCCTACATCTCCAGCCTCATCTCCCTACATACTCCCTCCAGCCCTCTCCAACTCCACTGCACCCTACATCTCCAACCTCCTCTCCCTACATACTCCCTCCAGCCCAATCCAACTCCACTGCACCCTACATCTCCAGCCTCAACTTCCAACATACTCCCTCCAGCCTTCTCCAACTCCACTGCTCCCTACATCTCCAACCTCATCTCCCTACATACTCCCTCCAGCCTTCTCCAACTCCACTGCTCCCTACATCTCCAACCTCCTCTCCCTACATACTCCCTCCAGCCCTCTCTAAATCCACTGCTCTCTACATCTCCAGCCTCATCTCCCTACATACTCCCTCCAGCCCTCTCCAACTCCACTGCTCCCTACATCTCCAACCTCCTCTCCCTACATACTCCCTCCAGCCCTCTCCAACTCCACTGCACCCTACATCTCCAGCCTCAACTTCCAACATACTCCCTCCAGCCCTCTCCATCTCCACTGCCCCCTACATCTCCAGCCTCATCTCCCTACATACTCCCTCCAGCCCTCTCCAACTCCACTGCACCCTACATCTCCAGCCTCATCTCCCTACATACTCCCTCCAGCCCTCTCCAACTCCACTGCTCTCTACATCTCCAGCCTCATCTCCCTACATACTCCCTCTCCAACTCCACTGCACCCTACATCTCCAGCCTCCTCTCCCTACATACTCCCTCCAGCCCTCTCCAACTCCACTGCACCCTACATCTCCAGCCTCATCTCCCTACATACTCCCTACAGCCCTCTCTAACTCCACTGCTCTCTACATCTCCAGCCTCATCTCCCTACATACTCCCTCCAGCCCTCTCCAACTCCACTGCACCCTACATCTCCAACCTCCTCTCCCTACATACTCCCTCCAGCCCTCTCCAACTCCACTGCACCCTACATCTCCAACCTCATCTCCCTACATACTCCCTCCAGCCTTCTCTAACTCCACTGCTCCCTACATCTTCAGCCTCATCTCCCTCCAGCCCTCTCCAACTCCACTGCACCCTACATCTCCAGCCTCATCTTCCTACATACTCCCTCCAGCCCTCTCCAACTCCACTGCACCCTACATCTCCAACCTCCTCTCCCTACATACTCCCTCCAGCCCTCTCTAACTCCACTGCTCTCTACATCTCCAGCCTCATCTCCCTACATACTCCCTCCAGCCCTCTCTAACTCCACTGCTCTCTACATCTCCAACCTCCTCTCCCTACATACTCCCTCCAGCCCAATCCAACTCCACTGCACCCTACATCTCCAGCCTCAACTTCCAACATACTCCCTCCAGCCTTCTCCAACTCCACTGCTCCCTACATCTCCAACCTCATCTCCCTACATACTCCCTCCAGCCTTCTCTAACTCCACTGCTCCCTACATCTTCAGCCTCATCTCCCTCCAGCCCTCTCCAACTCCACTGCACCCTACATCTCCAGCCTCATCTTCCTACATACTCCCTCCAGCCTTCTCCAACTCCACTGCACCCTACATCTCCAGCCTCCTCTCCCTACATACTCCCTCCAGCCTTCTCTAACTCCACTGCACCCTACATCTCCAGCCTCATCTCCCTACATACTCCCTCCAGCCCTCTCCAACTCCACTGCTCCCTACATCTCCAGCCTCATCTCCCTACATACTCCCTCCAGCCCTCTCTAACTCCACTGCTCTCTACATCTCCAGCCTCATCTCCCTACATACTCCCTCTCCAACTCCACTGCACCCTACATCTCCAGCCTCATCTTCCTACATACTCCCTCCAGCCCTCTCCAACTCCACTGCACCCTACATCTCCATCCTCATCTCCCTACATACTCCCTCCAGCCTTCTCCAACTCCACTGCTCCCTACATCTCCAGCCTCATCTCCCTACATACTCCCTCCAGTCCTCTCTAACTCCACTGCTCTCTACATCTCCAGCCTCATCTCCCTACATACTCCCTCCAGCCCTCTCCAACTCCACTGCACCCTACATCTCCAGCCTCATCTCCCTACATACTCCCTCCAGCCCTCTCCAACTCCACTGCACCCTACATCTCCAACCTCCTCTCCCTACATACTCCCTCCAGCCCAATCCAACTCCACTGCACCCTACATCTCCAGCCTCAACTTCCAACATACTCCCTCCAGCCTTCTCCAACTCCACTGCTCCCTACATCTCCAACCTCATCTCCCTACATACTCCCTCCAGCCTTCTCCAACTCCACTGCTCCCTACATCTCCAACCTCCTCTCCCTACATACTCCCTCCAGCCCTCTCTAAATCCACTGCTCTCTACATCTCCAGCCTCATCTCCCTACATACTCCCTCCAGCCCTCTCCAACTCCACTGCTCCCTACATCTCCAGCCTCATCTCCCTACATACTCCCTCCAGCCCTCTCTAACTCCACTGCTCTCTACATCTCCAGCCTCATCTCCCTACATACTCCCTCTCCAACTCCACTGCACCCTACATCTCCAGCCTCCTCTCCCTACATACTCCCTCCAGCCCTCTCCAACTCCACTGCACCCTACATCTCCAGCCTCATCTCCCTACATACTCCCTCCAGTCCTCTCCAACTCCACTGCTCCCTACATCTCCAGCCTCATCTCCCTACATACTCCCTACAGCCCTCTCTAACTCCACTGCTCTCTACATCTCCAGCCTCATCTCCCTACATACTCCCTCCAGCCCTCTCCAACTCCACTGCACCCTACATCTCCAACCTCCTCTCCCTACATACTCCCTCCAGCCCTCTCCAACTCCACTGCACCCTACATCTCCAGCCTCAACTTCCAACATACTCCCTCCAGCCCTCTCCATCTCCACTGCCCCCTACATCTCCAGCCTCATCTCCCTACATACTCCCTCTCCAACTCCACTGCATCCTACATCCCCAGCCTCATCTCCCTACATACTCCCTCCAGCCCTCTCCAACTCCACTGCACCCTACATCTCCAGCCTCATCTCCCTCCAGCCCTCTCCAACTCCACTGCTCTCTACATCTCCAGCCTCATCTCCCTACATACTCCCTCCAGCCCTCTCCAACTCCACTGCACCCTACATCTCCAGCCTCATCTCCCTCCAGCCCTCTCCAACTCCACTGCTCTCTACATCTCCAGCCTCCTCTCCCTACATACTCCCTCCAGCCCTCTCCAACTCCACTGCTCCCTACATCTCCAGCCTCACCTCCCTACATACTCCCTCCAGCCCTCTCCAACTCCACTGCTCCCTACATCTCCAACCTCCTCTCCCTACATACTCCCTCCAGCCCAATCCAACTCCACTGCACCCTACATCTCCAGCCTCAACTTCCAACATACTCCCTCCAGCCTTCTCCAACTCCACTGCTCCCTACATCTCCAGCCTCATCTCCCTACATACTCCCTCCAGCCCTCTCTAACTCCACTGCTCTCTACATCTCCAACCTCATCTCCCTACATACTCCCTCCAGCCCTCTCCAACTCTACTGCTCCCTACATCTCCAACCTCATCTCCCTACATACTCCCTCCAGCCCTCTCTAACTCCACTGCCCCCTACATCTCCAGCCTCATCTCCCTACATACTCCTTCCAGCCCTCTCCAACTCCACTGCCCCCTACATCTCCAGCCTCATCTCCCTACATACATACTCCCTCCAGCCCTCTCCAACTCCACTGCTCTCTACATCTCCAACCTCATCTCCCTACATACTCCCTCCAGCCCTCTCCAACTCCACTGCTCCCTACATCTCCAACCTCATCTCCCTACATACTCCCTCCAGCCCTCTCCATCTCCACTGCCCCCTACATCTCCAGCCTCATCTCCCTACATACTCCCTCTCCAACTCCACTGCTCTCTACATCTCCAGCCTCATCTCCCTCCAGCCCTCTCCAACTCCACTGCTCTCTACATCTCCAGCCTCATCTCCCTACATACTCCCTCCAGCCCTCTCTAACTCCACTGCTCTCTACATCTCCAGCCTCATCTCCCTACATACTCCCTCCAGCCCTCTCTAACTCCACTGCTCTCTACATCTCCAGCCTCATCTCCCTACATACTCCCTCTCCAACTCCACTGCACCCTACATCTCCAGCCTCCTCTCCCTACATACTCCCTCCAGCCTTCTCTAACTCCACTGCACCCTACATCTCCAGCCTCATCTCCCTACATACTCCCTCCAGTCCTCTCTAACTCCACTGCTCCCTACATCTCCAACCTCAACTTCCAACATACTCCCTCCAGCCCTCTCCATCTCCACTGCCCCCTACATCTCCAGCCTCATCTCCCTACATACTCCCTCCAGCCCTCTCCAACTCTACTGCTCCCTACATCTCCAACCTCATCTCCCTACATACTCCCTCCAGCCTTCTCCAACTCCACTGCTCCCTACATCTCCAGCCTCATCTCCCTACATACTCCCTTCTGTCCTCTCTAACTCCACTGCTCCCTACATCTCCAGCCTCACCTCCCTACATACTCCGTCCAGCCTTCTCCAACTCCACTGCTCCCTACATCTCCAGCCTCATCTCCCTACATACTCCCTCCAGCCCTCTCCAACTCCACTGCACCCTACATCTCCAGCCTCATCTCCCTCCAGCCCTCTCCAACTCCACTGCTCTCTACATCTCCAACCTCATCTCCCTACATACTCCCTCCAGCCTTCTCTAACTCCACTGCTCTCTACATCTCCAGCCTCATCTCCCTACATACTCCCTCCAGCCCTCTCCAACTCCACTGCACCCTACATCTCCAGCCTCCTCTCCCTACATACTCCCTCCAGCCCTCTCCAACTCCACTGCACCCTACATCTCCAGCCTCATCTCCCTCCAGCCCTCTCCAACTCCACTGCTCTCTACATCTCCAGCCTCCTCTCCCTACATACTCCCTCCAGCCCTCTCCAACTCCACTGCTCCCTACATCTCCAGCCTCACCTCCCTACATACTCCCTCTCCAACTCCACTGCACCCTACATCTCCAGCCTCATCTCCCTCCAGCCCTCTCCAACTCCACTGCTCTCTACATCTCCAGCCTCCTCTCCCTACATACTCCCTCCAGCCCTCTCCAACTCCACTGCACCCTACATCTCCAGCCTCATCTCCCTACATACTCCGTCCAGCCCTCTCCAACTCCACTGCACCCTACATCTCCAGCCTCAACTTCCAACATACTCCGTCCAGCCCTCTCCAACTCCACTGCACCCTACATCTCCAGCCTCATCTTCCTACATACTCCCTCCAGCCCTCTCCAGCTCCACTGCACCCTACATCTCCAGCCTCCTCTCCCTACATACTCCCTCCAGCCCTCTCCAACTCCACTGCTCTCTACATCTCCAACCTCATCTCCCTACATTCTCCCTCCAGCCCTCTCCAACTCCACTGCACCCTACATCTCCAGCCTCATCTCCCTACATACTCCCTCCAGCCCTCTCCAACTCCACTGCCCCCTACATCTCCAGCCTCATCTCCCTACATACATACTCCCTCCAGCCCTCTCCAACTCCACTGCTCTCTACATCTCCAACCTCATCTCCCTACATTCTCCCTCCAGCCCTCTCCAACTCCACTGCACCCTACATCTCCAGCCTCATCTCCCTACATACTCCCTCCAGCCCTCTCCAACTCCACTGCTCCCTACATCTTCAGCCTCCTCTCCCTACATACTCCCTCCAGCCCTCTCCAACTCCACTGCACCCTATATCTCCATCCTCATCTCCCTACATAGTCCCTCCAACCCTCTCCCAACTCCACTGCTCCCTACATCTCCATCATCTCCCTCCATACTCCTTCCAGCCCTCTCCAACTCCACTGCTCTCTACATCTCCAGCCTCATCTCCCTACATACTCCCTCCAGCCCTCTCTAACTCCACTGCTCCCTACATCTCCAGCCTCATCTCCCTACATACTCCCTCCAGCCCTCTCTAACTCCACTGCTCTCTACATCTCCAGCCTCATCTCCCTACATACTCCCTCCAGCCCTCTCTAACTCCACTGCTCTCTACATCTCCAGCCTCATCTCCCTACATACTCCCTCTCCAACTCCACTGCACCCTACATCTCCAGCCTCCTCTCCCTACATACTCCCTCCAGCCTTCTCTAACTCCACTGCACCCTACATCTCCAGCCTCATCTCCCTACATACTCCCTCCAGCCTTCTCTAAATCCACTGCACCCTACATCTCCATCCTCATCTCCCTACATACTCCTTCCAGCCCTCTCCCAACTCCACTGCTCCCTACATCTCCATCATCTCCCTACATACTCCCTCCAGCCCCCTCCATCTCCACTGCTCTCTACATCTCCAGCCTCATCTCCTTCCAGCCCTCTCCAACTCCACTGCACCCTACATCTCCAGCCTCATCTCCCTCCATACTCCTTCCAGCCCTCTCCAACTCCACTGCTCTCTACATCTCCAGCCTCATCTCCCTACATACTCCCTCCAGCCCTCTCTAACTCCACTGCTCCCTACATCTCCAGCCTCATCTCCCTACATACTCCCTCCAGCCCTCTCTAACTCCACTGCTCTCTACATCTCCAGCCTCATCTCCCTACATACTCCCTCCAGCCTTCTCTAACTCCACTGCACCCTACATCTCCAGCCTCATCTCCCTACATACTCCCTCCAGCCCTCTCCAACTCCACTGCTCTCTACATCTCCAGCCTCATCTCCCTACATACTCCCTCTCCAACTCCACTGCACCCTACATCTCCAGCCTCATCTCCCTACATACTCCCTCCAGCCCAATCGAACTCCACTGCACCCTACATCTCCAGCCTCATCTCCCTACATACTCCCTCAAGCCCTCTCCAACTCCACTGCACCCTACATCTCCAGCCTCACCTCCCTACATACTCCGTCCAGCCTTCTCCAACTCCACTGCACCCTACATCTCCAGCCTCATCTCCCTACATACTCCCTCCAGCCCTCTCCAACTCCACTGCTCTCTACATCTCCAGCCTCATCTCCCTACATACTCCCTCTCCAACTCCACTGCTCTCTACATCTCCAGCCTCATCTCCCTCCAGCCCTCTCCAACTCCACTGCTCTCTACATCTCCAGCCTCATCTCCCTACATACTCCCTCTCCAACTCCACTGCACCCTACATCTCCAGCCTCCTCTCCCTACATACTCCCTCCAGCCCTCTCCAACTCCACTGCACCCTACATCTCCAGCCTCATCTCCCTACATACTCCCTCCAGCCCTCTCCATCTCCACTGCCCCCTACATCTCCAGCCTCATCTCCCTACATACTCCCTCTCCAACTCCACTGCTCTCTACATCTCCAGCCTCATCTCCCTCCAGCCCTCTCCAACTCCACTGCTCTCTACATCTCCAGCCTCATCTCCCTACATACTCCCTCTCCAACTCCACTGCACCCTACATCTCCAGCCTCCTCTCCCTACATACTCCCTCCAGCCCTCTCCAACTCCACTGCACCCTACATCTCCAGCCTCATCTCCCTACATACTCCCTCCAGCCTTCTCTAACTCCACTGCTCCCTACATCTTCAGCCTCCTCTCCCTACATACTCCCTCCAGCCCTCTCCAACTCCACTGCACCCTACATCTCCAGCCTCATCTCCCTACATACTCCCTCCAGCCCTCTCCATCTCCACTGCCCCCTACATCTCCAGCCTCATCTCCCTACATACTCCCTCTCCAACTCCACTGCTCTCTACATCTCCAGCCTCATCTCCCTCCAGCCCTCTCCAACTCCACTGCTCTCTACATCTCCAGCCTCATCTCCCTACATACTCCCTCCAGCCCTCTCCAACTCCACTGCTCCCTACATCTCCAGCCTCATCTCCCTACATACTCCCTCCAGCCCTCTCTAACTCCACTGCTCTCTACATCTCCAGCCTCATCTCCCTACATACTCCCTCTCCAACTCCACTGCACCCTACATCTCCAGCCTCCTCTCCCTACATACTCCCTCCAGCCCTCTCCAACTCCACTGCTCCCTACATCTTCAGCCTCCTCTCCCTACATACTCCCTCCAGCCCTCTCCAACTCCACTGCACCCTATATCTCCATCCTCATCTCCCTACATAGTCCCTCCAACCCTCTCCCAACTCCACTGCTCCCTACATCTCCATCATCTCCCTACATACTCCCTCCAGCCCCCTCCATCTCCACTGCTCTCTACATCTCCAGCCTCATCTCCCTCCAGCCCTCTCCAACTCCACTGCACCCTCCATCTCCAGCCTCATCTCCTTCCAGCCCTCTCCAACTCCACTGCACCCTACATCTCCAGCCTCATCTCCCTCCATACTCCTTCCAGCCCTCTCCAACTCCACTGCTCTCTACATCTCCAGCCTCATCTCCCTACATACTCCCTCCAGCCTTCTCTAACTCCACTGCACCCTACATCTCCAGCCTCAACTCCCTACATACTCCCGCCCACCCAATGACCGTCGCCTCTCCTCTACCCTGGTCACTACATCCTGCGTGAATCCAAGATTTTACCCATGTTGCCCCTCTTCACTGGAACGAGCTCCCCCACTCCATTAGACTCTCCCCGACCATGCAAAGCTTCAAACGGGCACTAAAAACCCACCTATTCATCAAAGCGTACCCCTCCCCATAACCCAGTCCTGAGGCTGCTCTCCCACCTCATGCCTTGGCCATCTCTGCCTCACTTACTTCCTGACACCAGTCCACCTTCCGCTTGCTCACACCTCATGTCACGTGTCTGTCTCCCTATTCCCCTAGATTGTAAGCTCCTTGGAGCAGGTCCCTCCTCCCTCCTGTTCTCACAGCCATATTCTCCTGCATTCAGTTACAGCTCTCTCCCACTCAGTGACTGTCTATTACCCGCGTTTCCTCCTTCTCAGTGACCGTCTATACTCGCGTTTCCTCCTGCTCGGTGACTGTCTATACCCGCATCTCCTCCTGCTCGTTACTGTCTATACCCGCGTTTCCTCCTGCTCGGTGACTGTCACTACCTGCGTTTCCTCCTGCTCAGTGACTGTCACTACCTGCGTTTCCTCCTGCTCGGTGACTGTCACTACCTGCGTTTCCTCCTGCTCGGTGACTGTGTTGACCTGCGTTTCCTCCTGCTCGGTGACTGTCTATACCTGCGTCTCCTGCTCGGTGACTGTCACTACCTGCGTCTCCTCCTGCTCGGTGACTGTCACTACCCATGTTTCCTCCTGCTTAGTGACTGTCTATACCTGCGTTTCCTCCTGCTCGGTGACTGTCTGTACCCGCGTTTCCTCCTGCTCGGTGACTGTCTGTACCCGCGTTTCCTCCTGCTCGGTGACTGTCACTACCTGCGTCTCCTCCTGCTCGGTGACTGTCACTACCCATGTTTCCTCCTGCTTAGTGACTGTCTATACCTGCGTCTCCTCCTGCTCGGTGACTGTCACTACCTGCGTTTCCTCCTGCTCGGTGACTGTGTTGACCTGCGTTTCCTCCAGCTCGGTGACTGTCACTACCTGCGTTTCCTTCTGCTCGGTGACTGTCACTACCTGCGTTTCCTTCTGCTCGGTGACTGTCACTACCTGCGTTTCCTCCAGCTCGGTGATGGTCTATACCTGCGTCTCCTCCTGCTCGGTGACTGTCACTACCTGCGTCTCCTCCTGCTCGGTGACTGTCACTACCTGCGTTTCCTCCTGCTCGGTGACTGTCACTACCTGCGTTTCCTCCTGCTCGGTGACTGTGTTGACCTGCGTTTCCTCCAGCTCGGTGACTGTCACTACCTGCGTTTCCTTCTGCTCGGTGACTGTCTGTACCCGCGTCTCCCCCTGCTTAGTGACTGTCTATACCTGCGTTTCCTCCTGCTCGGTGACTGTCACTACCTGCGTTTCCTCCTGCTCGGTGACTGTGTTGACCTGCGTTTCCTCCTGCTCGGTGACTGTCTATACCTGCGTCTCCTCCTGCTCGGTGACTGTCACTACCTGCGTCTCCTCCTGCTCGGTGACTGTCACTACCTGCGTTTCCTCCAGCTCGGTGATGGTCTATACCTGCGTCTCCTCCTGCTCGGTGACTGTCACTACCTGCGTCTCCTCCTGCTCGGTGACTGTCACTACCTGCGTTTCCTCCTGCTCGGTGACTGTCACTACCTGCGTTTCCTCCTGCTCGGTGACTGTGTTGACCTGCGTTTCCTCCAGCTCGGTGACTGTCACTACCTGCGTTTCCTTCTGCTCGGTGACTGTCTGTACCCGCGTCTCCCCCTGCTTAGTGACTGTCTATACCTGCGTTTCCTCCTGCTCGGTGACTGTCACTACCTGCGTTTCCTCCTGCTCGGTGACTGTGTTGACCTGCGTTTCCTCCTGCTCGGTGACTGTCTATACCTGCGTCTCCTCCTGCTCGGTGACTGTCACTACCTGCGTCTCCTCCAGCTCGGTGACTGTCACTACCTGCGTTTCCTCCAGCTCGGTGATGGTCTATACCTGCGTCTCCTCCTGCTCGGTGACTGTCACTACCTGCGTCTCCTCCAGCTCGGTGACTGTCACTACCTGCGTTTCCTCCAGCTCGGTGATGGTCTATACCTGCGTCTCCTCCTGCTCGGTGACTGTCACTACATGCGTCTCCTCCTGCTCGGTGACTGTCACTACCTGCGTTTCCTCCTGCTCGGTGACTGTCACTACCTGCGTTTCCTCCTGCTCGGTGACTGTGTTGACCTGCGTTTCCTCCAGCTCGGTGACTGTCACTACCTGCGTTTCCTTCTGCTCGGTGACTGTCTGTACCCGCGTCTCCCCCTGCTTAGTGACTGTCTATACCTGCGTTTCCTCCTGCTCGGTGACTGTCACTACCTGCGTTTCCTCCTGCTCGGTGACTGTGTTGACCTGCGTTTCCTCCTGCTCGGTGACTGTCTATACCTGCGTCTCCTCCTGCTCGGTGACTGTCACTACCTGCGTCTCCTCCAGCTCGGTGACTGTCACTACCTGCGTTTCCTCCTGCTCGGTGACTGTCACTACCCATGTTTCCTCCTGCTTAGTGACTGTCTATACCTGCGTTTCCTCCTGCTCGGTGACTGTCTGTACCCGCGTTTCCTCCTGCTCGGTGACTGTCTGTACCCGCGTTTCCTCCTGCTCGGTGACTGTCTATACCTGCGTCTCCTCCTGCTCGGTGACTGTCACTACCTGCGTCTCCTCCAGCTCGGTGACTGTCACTACCTGCGTTTCCTCCAGCTCGGTGATGGTCTATACCTGCGTCTCCTCCTGCTCGGTGACTGTCACTACCTGCGTCTCCTCCTGCTCGGTGACTGTCACTACCTGCGTTTCCTCCTGCTCGGTGACTGTCACTACCTGCGTTTCCTCCTGCTCGGTGACTGTGTTGACCTGCGTTTCCTCCAGCTCGGTGACTGTCACTACCTGCGTTTCCTTCTGCTCGGTGACTGTCTGTACCCGCGTCTCCCCCTGCTTAGTGACTGTCTATACCTGCGTTTCCTCCTGCTCGGTGACTGTCACTACCCATGTTTCCTCCTGCTCGGTGACTGTGTATACCTGCGTTTCCTCCTGCTCGGTGACTGTCTATACCTGCGTTTCCTCCTGCTCGGTGACTGTCTATACCTGCGTTTCCTCCTGCTCGCTGACCGTCTATACCTGCGTTTCCTCCTGCTCGCTGACCGTCTATACCTGCGTTTCCTCCTGCTCGGTGACTGTCACTACCTGCGTTTCCTCCTGCTCGGTGACTGTGTTGACCTGCGTTTCCTCCAGCTCGGTGACTGTCTGTACCCGCGTCTCCCCCTGCTTAGTGACTGTCTATACCTGCGTTTCCTCCTGCTCGGTGACTGTCACTACCTGCGTTTCCTCCTGCTCGGTGACTGTGTTGACCTGCGTTTCCTCCTGCTCGGTGACTGTCTATACCTGCGTCTCCTCCTGCTCGGTGACTGTCACTACCTGCGTCTCCTCCAGCTCGGTGACTGTCACTACCTGCGTTTCCTCCAGCTCGGTGATGGTCTATACCTGCGTCTCCTCCTGCTCGGTGACTGTCACTACCTGCGTCTCCTCCTGCTCGGTGACTGTCACTACCCATGTTTCCTCCTGCTCGGTGACTGTGTTGACCTGCGTTTCCTCCAGCTCGGTGACTGTCTGTACCCGCGTCTCCCCCTGCTTAGTGACTGTCTATACCTGCGTTTCCTCCTGCTCGGTGACTGTCACTACCCATGTTTCCTCCTGCTCGGTGACTGTGTATACCTGCGTTTCCTCCTGCTCGGTGACTGTCTATACCTGCGTTTCCTCCTGCTCAGTGACTGTCTATACCCACGTTTCCTCCTGCTCAGTGACTGTCTGTACCCGTGTTTCCTCCTGCTCGGTGACTGTTCATCTCTTCCTATGGCTGCCTGCCCCCAGTAATACACTGATTACTCCTGTGCTTCCTGACGTCTCAGCTGTATTGTGAGAATTGCGCTGCTGATTGTTACCTGAGCTCTGTTTTAGTGTTCTGTTATGTTACGTTCTGTATACTCTGTATTATTCTAATGTCTGCAGTATGTACGGCGCTGCCAAACACTTGTGGCGCCTTATAAATAAATTGTAATAATAATTATTGGGTCTAAAACCTGACAATTAGTAAATATGCCCCCAAATTCTCCTTACTCTGGGATATACTCCAGGTATGAGCTGCATTGGTAAATGTCGGCTTGGCCCACTGTGGCCATAGCATTAGCCCCCCCCTAACTACCTCCGGGGTTTCCTAGGGGAGTGAGGACCCCTCCAGGCACCCAAAGCCTGTGGCTAACCCCGGCACCACTGGGCTGCAGTTGCTGACTTAATAATTAATTCATTCAGTTAGTTTGTAAAAAATATTGTCTTTTACAGGAGGAACTATAGGTTCCAGCAAGCCATCTATGCATGCTGGTACTTGGAGAACCACAAGTATCAGCATGTGTGGAATTAAAGGCCTGCTGCTATCTATAGTCCCCCTGTAAAATAAATATTTAAAAGAACAGAAGACATGCACACCGTGAAAGTACAACTTTAATTACACACTCACACATACTTACCAACACTCCCTGTATCCATTCTGTCCTCTTGTCCAGCAGCATCCACGCTACCTGCAAAAAGAAATCCATATTCACCTATTCTTAATGAAGATCTTGTCCCCAGTAGGCATCCCAGGGGTTAAAAATATATATCAAACCGGAGGCCCGAACCAAGACAGACATGAGGCAGTTTATGTGTTAGAATGTACACTTTCCCTACGCAAATGACCAGGACCTGCACGAGTCCTGTCATTAGAAGAGCCGCCAGCCAATCAGCGGGCACCTCCGTAGGAGCAGCCTGCTGATTGGCTGTGATGGGCCACACTGTTATTCAAACTTTCCCCCCATACACTTCAATGGTGGGAAACCTTTATTAAAGTCTATGGTGGGAATCACTACATTGTATCCTATGATGGAAACCGCTAAGTTACTGGCACAGGGCCCCGAAATGTTATGACTCTGCAAACACACAGCAGATACTTTAATAATATAACATTGCGGCACAACAGCGGCAGACAGGATGGCAGTTTAATAAACGATATGACCCCATAGAAAGAATGTTTTCAAAAGAAGAAGCCCCAGCGCAATACACGGAAATGGAGGTAGAGTATGTAGTGGCAGGCAGGTAAAACATTGATTGATTGATTCAAAATGGCTAATTTAATTGATTATTTTAGAAACATGTAAAAAAACAAACATCAATCTGTTTTTCAGCAGCTGAGAAGAAACAAACACCATAAAAGAATATAATGTTAATAGCCAAGGATTCCTGACAGGAGTTGAAAAAGAAGCCAAGAAAATTAATAGTTGCACTGCAGAGCTGCAAACTACAAATCAGCCTTACAATAACAAATATTAGGAGGTTGATCTGCTGGCCATACAGCTTGTATGACACACCCCTGTAGTCAATTTTATGATGTGCACCAGAAAGTTTGAATTTGAGGTATAATACCATGTTTTCCTCCTAATTCTAGTCCACAAGTGGTGTAAGATGGAATTGTCCTTGGGCCCTCCCACCCTTATGTTGTAAATTAAACTGTGTACATCCTTTTTAAATTAACAAACAAAGCACTTCCGTGGATGAAGTGCTTGGTTTGTTTGGGGCCCCACAAAACTTTTTTTTGGAAGCAGTACCTCCAATCATTAGTGAGGAGGTTGATGATAAGGGTATTAGTAGTAGAGATTGCATGTACTGGTTCAAACTGCTGGTCACATCTCTTCAGTCTGAAACAATATTCAACGTGCAACAGCCCATAGCCCTTCACAGTCTGACACTGACTTAGTGCAACAGGCCACCATAATCCTCCGGTGTCCTGTGTGTAATGGCGCCTGAACTATGAAGGAAGGACTTTTCTCAAGTCCAAAAAACCCGGAAGATGAAGTTTTGCCTCATTTTGGAATCTGTGCCTGATGGGAAAACTCTATCCCGGGCTCAGATATGCAAAATTCAGGCGAGTTTGATTTGAAGAAAATTGAACCCGCACATTTCTAGTTTGTATGTTCTCCCCATGTTTGCGTGTTACCTTTGTGTGCTCTAGTTCCCTCCCACACAACGTTAACACATTAGTAGGTTTGTCGGCTACTGACCAATGGTACCGCGATGTGTGAGCGTGTCGGTGAATGTAGACTGTAAGCTACAATGCTGCAGAGACTAAGGGGGTCATTCTGACCCGATCGCACGCTGCAGTTTATCGCAGCGGTGCGATCGGGTCAGAACTGCACATGCGCCGGCACATGCTAGATGGCCGAAGGCCGTTGCTGCAGTACGATCGCCTCTGCCTGATTGACAGGCAGAGGCGGTCGCTGGGCGGGGGGATGAAACGGCGCGCTCTGGCCAACGCCGGCGTGGCTGGACTGTGCGGGGGTGGGTCGCAGCGGCTGCGTGATGTCACACGCAGCCGCTGTGGTCCGGGGAGTGGCCAGTAGCTCCTGGCCAGCACGCTAAAGCTGCGCTGGCCGGGAGCTACTCCTAAAGTGCAAAAGGGGTGGTTTTCAGTATGCCGGCGGTCGGGCTCCCGGCGACCAGCATACCGGCTCCGGGAGCCCGACAGCCGGCATACCGACACTTAGCCCGTAGCGTGGCAAGCACAGCGAGCCCGCAAGGGGCTCATTTGTGCTCGCCACACTGTCGGTAAGCCGGCGGTCGGGCTCCCGGCGCCGGCATGCTGGTCGCCGGGAGCCCGACCGCCGGCATATCGTAGTGAACCCGTGCAAAAGCATTGCTTTGCACTTCTGCTTTGGGGGGGGGGGGGGGGGGGGGCGGCACTGACATGCGGGGCGGGATAGCCCTGTGCTGGGCGTCGCCCCGCATGTCTATGGACATGATCGTAGCACTGCAAAATTTTGCAGGGCAACGATCAATTCAGAATGACCCCCTAAATACTAGGTGACTAGCGCTGCGGTATATGGTGGCGCTATACACATAATAATGAAATCCTGGATATAGAAACTGCAAGGGGACGCGGCAGCATGTCGCCGGTCACAATGTCAGCATTAACGAAATACGTCTGTAAAATGTCAGCATGGTAAATGTCACCAAGTGAAGTGCGAGATTTGCTGAAACGCCAACATCAGGTCTAGGGATATACAGCCGCAACCACAGATTTGTGACATTAGCCGCAACCTGCAACCTCCAGAACTTTAGGCGGAACCACCATGTTAGGTTTGGGGTACTTACCTCTGGAACCGCTGGTACAGCCTCATCGCCACACAGCGGAATGTCAGCATAATGACATTTCATCAGTCTCAACGCGCTGAACATGTCAGCATTTTTATGTCGACATGCTAACTGTTGAGAAAATATCCTGAGCCTGCGGCTGCAACTATTCCAAAACCAGGCACATCCACATGTTCAGGAAATGTACCCCCCCCCCCCCCCCAGACACACACACACACTCTCACTCTCTCTCTCTGCTTTCTCTGTTGGTGACATCACGGCGGCAGATGTCTCATTATGTCCATTAGGTTTGGGATATATTTGTCCCTTGTGGCTGCAGCCTGTGCTGGAGGTAATGGATTTGTGTCTCCGCGTCCTCCTGACATACAAGACACGGGCTCTGTCTGACGCCTCTATCCCTGCTGGTCATATACAGCGAGATGGTAATCTCTGTCACTGGTCTCCCAGCTCCCCGCTGTCCAGCGTGTCACTATGGAGCTATACACAGCGATAGGACAGAGTTCTCCACACGCGGCCCTTAGGGCATCCTAGCGTTAGGTCCAGGTTTTATGAATATCCATTTTGTTACTGATGTAATGTGAATGAGGACGTTTCCTGCGATCACCCCCTACACATTATTTTAGTATCACCTGAATGTAATAAAGGGCTTTTCATGAAAACTGCCCCACACCCTTTACCTCACTTTTATTTAGTAACCAGATTGCATCCCCCGTGTACAGAAACACCGCAGCGCGCCCTGTGATAATTACACCAGCGTCAGGGCTCACTGCGGACCCTGCAGACACCGTTCAGCTTTCTCTGCCCCATGGTGGTGTCATCCGCTCTGTGGGGGTCATTCAGACCTGATCGATCGCTAGCTATTTTTTGCAGCGTTGCGATCAGATAGTCGCCGCCTATAGGGGAGTGTATTTTCACTTTGTAAGTGTGCGATCACATGTGCCCAGAACTTACTCAACTGCTGCGATCACTTCAGCCTGTCCAGTCCTGAAATTAACGTCAGACACCCGCCCTGCAAACGCCTGGACACGCCTGCGTTTTTCCAACCACTCCCTGAAAACGGTCAGTTGACACCCACAAACGCCTTCTTCCTGTCAATCTCCTTGCGATTGGCTGTGTGAATGGATTCTTCGTTACATCCATCGCTCAGCAATGATCCGCTTTGTACCTGTACGACGCGCCTGCACATTGCGGTTAAGACGCATGTGCAGTTCTGTCCTGATCGCTGCACGGTGAAAAACGGCAGTGTGCGATCAGGTCGGAATGACCCCCTATGTGTCCGATGGACCGACGATCTGATCACTGCGTTAAACCACCTAACTGAGAAAACGCTCAGAAATAGTCGGGTTTCTTTAGGAGTGAATTAGGTGTAGAACAGGTTTTTATACTTATCCAAAAGGATTTTAATAAAAAAATATATATATAAAAAAAAAATTATTATTTGTAAAAAAAAAAATTCGCTCCGCCCCCTGCAGCCTACTGCCCTGTCAGCCATGCCTCCAGCAGAGGGAAGTTTCACTACCATGTAGCCGCACGCGCTGTCTATCGGACTGCTGGCATCTTGTGCGACCTGGTCAGATAAGGCACTTGCTGGCGTGGTCACATCTGATGCCGCTATGCCAGGCAAGTTATTAACAAAGAAAACCGTACTCACCTCCCAGGGACCGGTGACTGGAGCTCTGGTGCCGGCAGCCGGTTATCGGGGTTCCCTGTTCCTGTGGCCTCCACTGCAGTAAAGTGATGCTGAAAAGTGGTAGCTCACTTTGCAGCACCGGAGCCCCGGTGACCGGCAGCTGTTCAGGAGGCCCATTCAACGATCCACGGGTGTTGGTGAGTATGATCACCGGTGGGTGGAGTCCGCAGTGCAGAGGGTAGTTACGACGAGGGTGGTGGCTACCCCCGATAGCGGCAATGTCGGCACATGTCCCCCGATAATACTGAAGTGACATCACAGGGACATAAGTTGCTCACTAGCTCTGTCCCTGCATGCGACACATCCGTGCAATGTAATCCAATATCGCAGTGCGGATTGCGTCGATTTTATCACATGGTATCTGCATCCTGGGATGTGGGTGGTGACAAATCAGCGCCACAATTTGCACCACAGTCAGTTTGATTTACCCTTCTGTGCAGGGGCGCTATAAGAGAGGAGGAGGCCGGTGTGGAGCCTCCACCATTCGGGGCCCCTCCTCTCTGCCGCAGCGCTGACAGTCCGAGCACTAGAGGGCTCAGACTCTACTGCACATGCGCAGATCTCCGTGAAAATGGCGCATCTGCCATTTTCTCAGTGATTTCTCTATTGCGCATGTGCAATTCTCCGTGAAAATGGCCGCTGCTGATGTCAGCACGTTACATCAGGGTTAAAATGTAGCAGCTTCTATGATCTTTCCTGACTGTGGAAGTGACCCGGGTGCGTTTATCTCATTATATAATGACAGTATTGCGCAATGTCCCCGGAGAGTCAGAAAACTGCTGTGTAAGTGGCGGCCTGTCTCCTGCCGATCACCCAGCAGCGGAAGTTCCCGGATGTCAGGGCACCGTCTCTGTTTACATTCTGCTCCGGCGCACAGTGTCGCTGCTCAGGAAGCTTTTAGTGCTGCTCTGTTTGTCTAGTTTGTGTGTTTGCGGCAGATTCCACATCCTATGGAGATAGCGGGGTCAACACACGGCTGGGAGCGATGACACGTGTCAGAGATCCGCTCAGGCCTAGCCCGGGGAGAGAAGACATGACTCTCAGCGAGCGCTGATCTATAACCAATTCATAGACAGGAATATAAACAGCAGAACGTGTCCAACACTTCCTGCCAAGTTATACAGACCCTGTCCAGGAATCACACAGCACAGCGCACAGTAACCGCACGGAGCGTCCAGGCCTCAGCATCACACAGCACAGCACTCAGTAACTGCACGGAGCGTCCAGGAATCACACAGCACAGCGCTCAGTAACTGAACGGAACGTCTAGGAATCACACAGCACAGCGCTCAGTAACCACACGGAGCGTCCAGGAATCACACAGCACAGCACTCAGTAACCGCACGGAACGTCCAGGCCTCACACAGCACAGCGCTCAGTAACTGCACGGAGCGTCCAGGCCTCACACAGCACAATACTCAGTAACCGCACGGAGCGTCCAGGCATCACACAGCACAGCGCTCAGTAACCGCACGGAGCGTCCAGGCCTCACACAGCACAGCGCTCAGTAACTGCACGGAGCGTCCAGGCCTCACACAGCACAGCGCTCAGTAACTGCACGGAGCGTCCAGGCCTCACACAGCACAGCGCTCAGTAACTGCACGGAGCGTCCAGGCCTCACACAGCACAGCGCTCAGTAACTGCACGGAGCGTCCAGGCCTCAGCATCACACAGCACAGCGCTCAGTAACCGCACGGAGCGTCCAGGCCTCACACAGCACAGCGCTCAGTAACTGCACGGAGCGTCCAGGCCTCACACAGCACAGCGCTCAGTAACTGCACGGAGCGTCCAGGCCTCACACAGCACAGTGCTCAGTAACTGCACGGAGCGTCCAGGCCTCACACAGCACAATACTCAGTAACCGCACGGAGCGTCCAGGCATCACACAGCACAGCGCTCAGTAACTGCACGGAGCGTCCAGGCCTCACACAGCACAGTGCTCAGTAACTGCACGGAGCGTCCAGGCCTCACACAGCACAATACTCAGTAACCGCACGGAGCGTCCAGGCATCACACAGCACAGCGCTCAGTAACTGCACGGAGCGTCCAGGCCTCACACAGCACAGCGCTCAGTAACTGCACGGAGCGTCCAGGCCTCAGCATCACACAGCACAGCGCTCAGTAACTGCACGGAACGTCCAGGCCTCAGCATCACACAGCACAGCGCTCAGTAACTGCACGGAACGTCCAGGCCTCAGCATCACACAGCACAGCGCTCAGTAACTGCACGGAGCGTCCAGGCCTCACACAGCACAGCGCTCAGTAACCGCACGGAGCGTCCAGGCATCACACAGCACAGCACTCAGTAACTGCACGGAGCGTCCAGGCATCACACAGCACAGCACTCAGTAACTGCACGGAGCGTCCAGGCCTCACACAGCACAGCGCTCAGTAACTGCACGGAGCGTCCAGGCCTCAGCATCACACAGCACAGCGCTCAGTAACCGCACGGAGCGTCCAGGCCTCACACAGCACAGCGCTCAGTAACTGCACGGAGCGTCCAGGCCTCACACAGCACAGCGCTCAGTAACTGCACGGAGCGTCCAGGCCTCACACAGCACA